>NC_057795.1:602606706-602626780 GCF_018294505.1 Triticum aestivum | reverse complement strand
AATATAACTGTCATCGTAACCTTAAGCGTGCGGACCCTACGGGTTCGAGAACAATGTAGACATGACCGAGACACGTCTCTGGTCAATAACCAATAGCGGGACCTGGATGCCCATATTGGCTCCTACATATTCTACGAAGATCTTTATCGGTCAGACCGCATAACAACATACGTTGTTCCCTTTGTCATCGGTATGTTACTTGCCCGAGATTCGATCGTCGGTATCCAATACCTAGTTCAATCTCGTTACCGGCAAGTCTCTTTACTCGTTCCGTAATACATCATCTCACAACTAACATATTAGTTGTAATGCTTGCAAGGCTTATGTGATGTGTATTACCGAGAGGGCCCAGAGATACCTCTCCGACAATCGGAGTGACAAATCCTAATCTCGAAATACGCCAACCCAACATCGACCATTGGAGACACCTGTAGTACTCCTTTACAATCACCCAGTTACGTTGTGACGTTTGGTAGTACCCAAAGTGTTCCTACGGTAAACGGGAGTTGCATAATCTCATAGTCATAGGAACATGTATAAGTCATGAAGAAAGCAATAGCAACATACTAAACGATCGGGTGCTAAGCTAATGGAATGGGTCATGTCAATCAGATCATTCTACTAATGATGTGACCTCGTTAATAAAATAACAACTCATTGTTCATGGTTAGGAAACATAACCATCTTTGATTAACGAGCTAGTCAAGTAGAGGCATACTAGTGACACTCTGTTTGTCTATGTATTCACACATGTATTATGTTTCTGGTAAATACAATTCTAGCATGAATAATAAACATTTATCATGATTATAAGGAAATAAATAATAAGTTTATTATTGCCTCTAGGGCATATTTCCTTCACTACTTCCTTACAACTTCCCGTGGGTCACACTGTCTTGTACTACAAATTCTATTTTTGCTTACTAGCTAGCTAGATATTAATAATTAAGTGTATACGGTTTACGGTAGTTGATTAATTTTATGCACATGCCCGCTTAATTAATACATGCAAACGTGTGCGTATGCAGTTGGCACTGGGTCTTGTTAGACATTAAAGTTGAGGAAGGAAAAGTTGAATTACTGGACTCACTAACTAAAGAAGATACAGACTACACCATCGTCAAGGGGATAGTCAACAGGTAATTTCAATCATTATTAACTATTAGTTAGTTCCTGATATGAACTATTTAATAACCCCTTTATTAATTTTCTTTGCCGGCGGGCAGGGCATGGGCAAAGTTCATCAAGGTGACTCCAGGCACGTGGCCAAAAAAGTTGTTTTGACATCGACCCAAGGTAAGTAATTAAGTAGTACTAGCTAGCTACCATCTCTTTGATTCTTGTTTCAATATCATCAATTAATTATTATTCTTGATTAATCATTATCTGATTCAATTCCATTCTCGTAAAGGCCCTGAGGCAGGCGAAAGGGAATAATCTGTGTGCATACTACATTTGTGAGAACATTCGCATGATAACGTGCGAAAGGAGCAGATCTGATAGACAGGACTGGGTACGTTTTTGTCAGAACACTATTCACACCATTGTCGATATCTAGTCACACAACTAACGCACATGCATATTGATCTCCTTCTTAACAGTTCAGATCGGTGCGGGATAAGCTCCTACCATCGGACCGCATACAAGCACTTCAAGAGGAAATAGCCGGATTTTTGCTCGACCAGGTCATAGATCCGAAAGGAGAATACTATTACCCGCTACCGCCCCCATGAACCACTTGTCATCGTGCTCCGAAGGCATCAAGGCAACATGTAGGAGAAATTGTATATGTATATACATGTGTATGTGTGAATAGTTAATGGTGTTGGCTGTGAGACATTCGATGATATATATTATATATATATGCGGTTCTATGTACGAGAAAATCTATTTAATATATATGCATAACGTGTACAATTTGTAGTATCGTGAAATACCAGCAAACAAAAAAGAATTAAATGGAAAATAAAGCCAAATTGAAAACACAAAATTAAAGCAAAAATGAAAAAAAAAACACCCAAACATTTAGTACCGGTTGGTGTTACCAAGCGGTACTAATGTCCTACACGCACACGGGCCTGGCTTGTGCCACGTGTTTGCACTTTAGCGCCGGTTCGTGACGAACCGGTACTAAAGGGGAGGGGAGCTTTAGTCCCCACTCTTTAGTGCCGGTTCGCCAACCGGCACTAAAGGCCGTCACGAACCGGCACTAAAGCTCGGTTTTGCACTAGTGTGACTAGAGAGATGTCTGTCTAAGTGGGAGTTCTTAAGTAATATGATTAATTGAACTTAAATTTATCATGAACTTAGTCCTGGTAGTATTTTGCAAATTATGTTGCTGATCAATAGCTTGCATTGTTGCTTTCATATATTTATTTTGATATGTTCCTTGAGAAAATTGTGTTGAAAGATGTTAGTAGCAATGATGCAGATTGGATCCATGATCTGAGGTTTATCCTCATTGCTGCACAAAAGAATTATGTCCTTAATGCACCGCTAGGTGACAGACCTATTGCAGGAGCAGATGCAGATGTTATGAACGTTTGGCTAGCTCAATATGATGACTACTTGATAGTTTAGTGCACCATGCTTAACGGCTTAGAATCGGGACTTCAAAGACGTTTTGAACGTCATGGACCATATGAGATGTTCCAGGAGTTGAAGTTAATATTTCAAGCAAATACCCAAGTTGAGAGATATGAAGTCTCCAACAAGTTCTATGGCTAAAAGATGGAGGAGAATCGCTCAACTAGTGAGCATGTGCTCAGATTGTCTGGGCACTACAATCGCTTGAATCAAGTGGGAGTTAATCTTCCAGATAAGATAGTGATTGAGAGAATTCTCTAGTCACCATCACCAAGTTAGTAGAACTTTGTGATGAACTATAGTATGCAATGGATGATGAAAACGATTCCCGAGCTCTTCGTGATGTTGAAATCGACGAAGGTAGAAATCAAGAAAGAGCATCAAGCGTTGATGATTGACAAGACCACTAGTTTTAAGAAAAGGGCAAAGGGAAAGAAAGGGGAACTTCAAGTAGAATGACAAGAAAGTTGTCACTCCCACGAAGAAGCCCAAAGCTGAACCAAAGCCTGAAACTGAGTGCTTACAATGCAAAGGAAATGGTCACTGGAAACGGAAATACCCTGAATATTTGGTGGATAAGAAGGATGGCAAACTGAACAAGGGTATATTTGATATACAGGTTATTGATGTGTACCTTACTAGTGTTTATGGTAACCCCTGAGTATTTGATACTTGTTCAGTTGCTAAGATTAGTAACTCGAAATAGGAGTTACAGAATAAACAGAAACTAGTTGAGGGTGAAGTGATGATGTGTGTTGGAAGTGGTTCCAAGATTGATATGATCATCATCGCACACTCCCTATACTTTCGGGATTAGTGTTGAACCTAAATAAATGTTATTTGGCGTTTGCGTTGAGCATGAATATGATTTGATCATGTTTATTGCAATATGGTTATTCATTTAAAATCAGAGAATAATTGGTGTTCTGTTTAAATGAATAAAACCTTTGATGGTCATACACCCAATGAAAATAGTTTGTTTGATCTCGATCGTAGTGATACACATATTCATAATATTGATGCCAAAAGATGCAAAGTTAATAATGATAGTGCAACTTATTTGTGGCACTGCTGTTTGGGTCATATTGGTGTAAAGCGCATGAAGAAACTCCATAAAGATGGATTTTCAGAATTATTTGGTTATGAATCATTTGATGCTTGCGAACCGTGCCTTTTGGGCAAGATGACTAAAAACTCCGTTCTCTGGAACAATGGAACGAGCTACTGACTTATTGGAAATAATACATACCGATGTATGCGATCCGATGAGTGTTAAGGCTCGTGGCGTGTATCGTTATTTTCTGACCTTCACAGATGATTTGAGCAGATATGGGTATATCTACTTGATGAAACATAAGTCTGAAACATTTGAAAAGTTCAAAGAATTTCAGAGTGAAGTGGAAAATCATCGTAACAAGAAAAATAAAGTTTCTACGATCTGATCGTGGAGACGAATATTTGAGTTACGAGTTTGGTCTTCATTTGAAACAATGTGAAATAGTTTCGCAACTCACGCCACCTGGAACACCACAATGTAATGGTGTGTTCGAATGTCGTAATCGTACTTTACTAGATATGGTGCGATCTATGATGTCTCTTATCGGTTTACCACTATCGTTTTGGGGTTATGCATTAGAGACAGCTGCATTCACGTTTAATAGGGCACCATCTAAATCCATTGAGACGACACCGTATGAACTATGGTTTAGCAGTAAACCTAAGCTGTCGTTTCTTAAAGTTTGGAGTTGCGATGCTTATATTAAATAGGTTTTAAACCTGATAAGCTCGAACCCAAATTGGAGAAGTACGTCTTCATAGAATACCCAAAGGTAACTATTGGGTACACCTTCTATCATAGATCCAAAGGCAAGTTATTCGTTGCTAAGATGGATCCTTTCTAGAGAAGAAGTTTCTCTCGAAAGAAATGACTGGGAGGAAAGTAGAACTTGATCAGGTAATTGTACCTTCTCCCAAATTGGAAAGTTGTTCATCACAGAAATCAGTTCCAGTGATTGCTACACCAATTAGCGAGGAAGCTAATGATGATGATCATGAAACTTCAGATCAAGTTGGTACCAAACCTCGTAGGTCTTCCAGAGTAAGATCCGCACCAGAGTGGTACGGTAATCCTGTTCTGGAAGTCATGTTACTAGACCATGATGAACCTATGAACTATGTGGAAGCGATGATGAGCCCAGATTCCACGAAATGGCTTGAGGCCATAAAATCTGAGATGAGATCCATGTATGAGAACAAAGTATGTACTTTGATTGACTTGCTCGATGATCAGCAAGCCATGTTAAATAAATGGATCTTCAAGAGGAAGACGAACACTGATAGTAGTGTTACTATCTACAAAGCTCGACTTGTTGTGAAAGGTTTTTCGACAAGTTCAAGGTGTTGAATACAATGAGATTTTCTCACTCGTATTGATGCTTAAGCCTGTCCGAATCATGTTAGCAATTGCCACATTTTATGAAATCTGACAAAAGGATGTCAAACTGCATTCCTTAATGAATTTATTAAAGAAGAGTTGTATATGATGCAACCAGAAGGTTTTGTCAATGCTAAAGGTGCTAACAAAGTGTGCAAGCTCCAGCGATCCATTTATGGACTGGTGCAAGCCTCTCGGAGTTGGAATATACGCTTTGATGAGTTGATCAAAGCATATGGTTTTATACAGACTTTTTGAGAAGCCTGTATTTACAAGAAAGTGAGTGGGAGCTCTGTAGCATTTCTAATATTATATGTGGATGACATATTGTTGATTGGAAATGATATAGAAATTCTGGATAGCATGAAAGGATACTTGAATAAGAGTTTTTTAAAGCAAGACCTCGGTGAAGCTGCTTACACATTGAGCATCAAGATCTATATAGATAGATCAAGACGCTTGATAAGATTTTTCAACGAGTACATACCTTGATAATTGTTATTGAAATAGTTCAAAATGGAACAGTCAAAGAAGGAGTTCTTGCCTATGATGCAAAGGTGTGAAGTTGAGTAAGACTCAAGACACGACCATGGAAGAAAATAGAAATAGAATGAAAAGTCATTCCCTATGCCTCAGTCATAGGTTCTATAACGTATGCTATGCTGTGAACCAGACCTATTGTATACCTTGCTCTGAGTTTGACAAAGGAATACAATTTTGTTCTAAGAGTAGATCACTGGACAACGGTCAAGAATATCCTTAGTGAGGATTAAGGAGATGTTTCTCGATTATGGAGGTGATAAAAGAGCCCGTCGTAAAAAGTTACAACGATGCAAGCTTTTACACTAATCTAGATGACTCTAAGTCTCAATCTGGATACATATTGAAAGTGGGAGCAATTAGCTAGAGTAGCTCCGAGCAGAGAATTGTGGACATAGAATATTTGCAAAATACATACGGCTCTGAATATGATAGACCCGTTGACTAAATTTCTCTCATGAACAAAACATGATCATACCTTTGTACTCTTTGGGTGTTAATCACATAGCAATGTGAGCTAGATTATTGACTCTAGTAAACCCTTTGGGTGTTGGTCAAATGACGATGTGAACTATTGGGTATTAATCACATACAGATGTGAAGATTGGTGTTAAATCACATGGCGATGTGAACTAGATTATTGACTCTAGTGCAAGTTGAGAGACTGAAGGAAATATGCCCTAGAGGCAATAATAAAGTTATTATTTATTTCCTTATATTATGATGAATGTTTATTATTCATGCTAGAATTTTATTAACCGGAAACATGATACATGTGTGAATACATAGACAAACTAACTGTCACTAGTATGCCTCTACTTGACTAGCTCGTTTATCAAAGATGGTTATGTTTCCTAGCCATGGACAAAGAGTTGTCATTTGATTAACGGGATCACTTCATTAGGAGAATGATGTGATTGACTTGACCCATTCCGTTAGCTTAGCACTTGATCGTTTAGTATGTTGCTATTGCTTTCTTCATGACTTATACATGTTCCTATGACTATGAGATTATGCAACTCCTGTTTAGCGGAGGAACACTTTGTGTGCTACCAAACGTCACAACGTAACTGGGTGATTATAAAGGAGCTCTATAGGTGTTCCTGAAGGTACATGTTGAGTTGGCGTATTTTGAGATTAGGATTTGTCACTCCGATTGTCGGAGAGGTATCTCTGGGCCCACTCGGTAATACACATCACTATAAGCCTTGCAAGCATTGCAACTAATTAGTTAGTTGCGGGATGATGTATTACGGAACGAGTAAAGAGACTTGCCGGTAACGAGATTCAACTAGGTATTGAGATATCGACGATCGAATCTCGGGCAAGTAACATACCGATGACAAAGGGAACAACGTATGTTGTTATGCGGTTTTGACCGATAAAGATCTTCGTAGAATATGTAGGAGCCAATATGAGCATCCAGGTTCCACTATTGGTTATTGACCGGAAACAGTTCTAGGTCATGTCTACATAGTTCTCCAACCCGTAGGGTCCGCATGCTTAACGTTACGATGATAGTTTTATTATGAGTTTATAAGTTTTGATGTACCAAAGGTTGTTCGGAGTCCCGGATGTGATCACGGACATGACGAGGAGTCTCGAAATGGTGGAGACATAAATATTGATATATTGGACGATATTCGGACACTGGAAGTGTTCCAGGTGATTTCGGAGAAAACCGGAGTGCCGGAGGATTACCGGAACCCCCCCGGGAACTAATGGGCCTTGTTGGGCCCTAATGGAGAGAGAGAGGGGCCGCCCAGGGCAAGAGGCGCGCCCCCTCCCCTTGAGTCCGAATAGGACAAGGAAAGGGGGGGCGGCCCCCTTGCCTTTCCCCTCTCCCACTTCTTCCTTCCCCCTCCTTCTTGGACTAGGAATGGGAGGGGCAAACCTACTTGGAGTAGGTTTCCCCCTCCTAGGGCGCGCCACCCCCTTGGCCGGCCTCCTCCTCCTCCAACCCTTTATATACGGAGGAGGGGGGCACCTCTAGGCACAACAACAATTGATCCCTTGGATCTCTTAGCCGTGTGCGGTGCCCCCCTCCACGATAATCCACCTTGATAATATCGTAGCGGTGCTTAGGCGAAGCCCTGCGTCGGTAGAACATCAAGATCGTCACCATGCCATCATGCTGACGGAACTCTCCCTCGACACTCGGCTGGATCGGAGTTCGAGGGACGTCATCGAGCTGAACGTGTGCTAGAACTCGGAGGTGTCGTAGTTTCGGTGCTTGATCGGTCGGGCCGTGAAGACGTACGACTACATCAACCGCGTTGCTCTAACGCTTCCGCTTTCGGTCTATGAGGGTACATGGACAATACTCTCCCCTCTCGTTGCTATGCATCACCATGATCTTGCGTGTGCGTAGGATTTTTTTTAAATTACTACGTTCCCCAACACGAAGCTCTAGCAGGCTTTAAGCATAACATCCGTGACGAGTGGCTTCCCCGACACCTCGGCCAAGAGAAGCCGAAGTCCATGGTAGCCCTCACAACACTCATGACCCGCTTTTGTGCAGGCGAAGATAGTTGGTTGGCTCGTAGCAACAACACATCAAGAAATCCTGGCACCTCAGACGCAACAGACATAAGCGTCACAATAATGGCGATAACACCGAAGACACGGCCGTCAATGCCGAATTCAGTGGCTCCAAACCCAGTCAACAGAAAAAACCATTTAAAAGAAACAATTCGGGCCCGTCCAGTCTGGACCGCATACTCGATCGTTCATGCCAAATCCACGGCACCCCCGATTAACCAGCCAACCACACCAATGGAGAATGTTGGGTATTTAAACAGGCCGGCAAGCTGAATGCCAAAACAAGGAAAATGGGTTGAATAGTGATGACGACGAGGAGCCCCGGCTGCCGAACACAAGAGGACAGAAGAAATTTCCTCCCCAAGTGAAAATGGTAAATATGATATACACCACCCATATTCCCAAGAGGGAGCGGAAGCGCGCACTAAGGGACGTCTACGCGATGGATCCAGTCGCCCCAAAATTCAACCCATGGTCTTCCTGTCCGATCACCTTTGATCTCAAGGACCATCCGACAAGTATCCGTCATGGCGGCTTAGCCGCACTGGTCCTTGACCCTATCATCAACGGATTCCACCTTACACGAGTCCTCATGGATGGTGGCAGCATCCTGAACCTGCTCTATCAGGATACAGTGCGCAAAATGGGCATCGATCCCTCAAGGATCAAACCCACTAAAACCACCTTTAAAGCTGTCATACCAGGTGTAGAAGCCTATTGCACAGGCTCAATCACACTGGAAGTGGTCTTCGGATCCCCGGATAACTTCCGGAGCGAGGAGTTAATCTTCGATATCAACCCCTTCCGAAGTGGTTATCATGCACTGCTAGGACGAACCATATTCGCTCGATTCAATGCGGTGCCACACTATGCCTATATCAAGCTCGAGATGCCCAGACCTCGCGGTGTTATAACAGTCAATGGAAATACAGACCACTCTCTCCATACGAAGAGCACACTGCGGGCCTTGCAGCAGAAGTACAGAGCAGCCTCCTTAGGCAGACCTCCAATTCGGCGATAAAGCCCCCGGACACCATCAAGCGAGTCCGAAGTACTCTGCTACAGGATTGTCTGGCCCGTCCAGAGCTCGTCTAGCAATTCGGCCTCCGTCCTAGTCCCAGTCAAGCGGTGAAGTTTGTGCCGCGCGCACATAATTACGCACTCAAAATACCATGGGCACAGACGTAGGCACATCTAGACGGTGTCCACAACGCGGCTCAACCTCCCCGGGATCCGCCTACCTTCACCTTTTTTATCTCTTTCAAGTTCTTCTCTTCGTGAGGCTCTTCTGGTAACCCGAGCATCGGACCCATCGCGGGACGGATATACCAAGGAATCAAGGAGCTTTGACATACAAGGGAATCCCCAGGTGGTCTCTACTAATGATCGTTATACCTGTTTTGCATACCCGCATGCAGCTCGCTCTTGGTAAAGGCATGTCAAATAGCCCCACTTGCTTATCGCACTACTTGTATACATACACCTTGACATATCATTTAAATAACAATGGAAAACAGTTTATAGCGTCAGCTTATTATATCATTCATTTTCCATTGACTGTGTATTTATTACATAATCACACCCATACATTCTGGTATGTTTAGTTCGCCAGGGGCTTCAGTGTACCCCATAACACGGCAGGAAAGTCCGAACACTTTCGACAGTGCGGCACCCCAAACTTATAGCATTATATGCATCAGCTCCGAATCATGTCTTGTGTCAAATGTTGGGTTTGCCCGGCTCCCATGTTTAGCTACCTAACGTTCCGCTATATCGGCTAAGGCAGCACAGGGAGAACTACTGGGATTGTGTCCCGATTCTTCCAGATGAGCACTTCAGTAGAGAAAGACGAAAACTTACTATCATGATGAGGCGAGATCTGGTCCCTGTTCGAGAGATTTCAAATCCTTAAAAAATCCGCTTTATGCGAGGAATCGGTTTTTGTCCGGTTTAGGTGTGTATAGCGCCCCAAGTCCGGCCTTCCGAATACCAGGGGCTATGCTAACATTTAAAATTATAGAACTTCTATGGCTAAGTGAGGGTGATAAAGCTTTATAAGTCCAATTGCCTTGTTCGTTGCGCTAAACACCTCCTTAAAGGACCAAAGACTTGGATAAAGAGTGTTTAGATTTATCTTGAACACCCCTGTGCTAGTTACATGGGGGGCAGAAGCCGACGACTTGCCAACTCTCAAATTTTGTAAACGACCGCATAGGAGGTAAAATTTTAAATCAACAAGCATTATATTGCGCAAATGAACTTGTTTCATATTACAGGATAAGCTGAATGTATTCATTCAAAGATTACATCCTTTGTACATTGCTCCGCCACAAGGAGGGAGCCCTTCAGGACACTGTCATAATATTTTTCGGGTCGGCGGTGCTCCTTGCCCTTCAGTGGCCCCTCGGTCCTCAGCTTTATGACATCCATCTTCGCCCAGTGCACTTTTGCGCGGGCGAAGGCCATCCGCGCACCTTCAATGCAAACCGACCGCTTTATGACCTCCAGTCGAGGGCAGGCACCCACGATCCACTTCACGAGACTGAAGTAGTTGCTGGGCATTGGCTTGGCTGGCCACAACCGGACTATGAGGTCCTTCATGGCCAGTTCGGCTGCCTTGCGCAACTCGACCATTTGTTTCAGCTGGTCGCTCAAAGGCATCGGATGTTCCGTCCCAATATATTGAGACCAGAACAGCTTCTCCGTTAGGCTCCCTTCTTCGGCTCGGTAGAACCCCGCGGCATCAGATATGCTACGCGGCAGATCCGCAAATGCCCCTAGAGAACTTCAAATTTGGGTAAGTAAAAGGAATGTCTCCCTCACATGCTTGCTTTGCATAACGAATGCCTTACCCGCCGCAATCTTCTTGGCCGCCTGGAACTCCTGGAGGGCCTTCTGGGCTTCGGCCTTGGCGCCTTTCGCGCTTTGGAGGGCCTTGGCAAGTTCAAACTCTTGAGTCTTAGAGTCACGCTCCAAGGACTCGTATTTCTGGACGAAATCCTGGAGCTCTTGCTGGACCTCGTTAACTCGGGCCTCTTTCTTCTCATGCTCGGTGCGTTCCTTGGCCACTTTGTCTTCAGCCTTGGCCAGCACCTTCTTCAGGGCCGCCACTTTGGTCGTGGCCCCTATAAAAGTTCAAGACGCTTCTATCAAGTAAAAACCATCTATCCTTTATAAATATATAGATAAGGTATTGTGTACCTTGACTTTCCTCGAGCTGCCTCTTCATGAGGCCGAGCTCTCCTCGGTCCGCTCCAGGTCATGCTTTAGTCCGGAGACCTCCGCAGTACAGGCCGCAGCGGCCAGCAGCGACGCCTGCTTATTCACATAAAGACATCTTCTGTTAGACTCCTGCGAACATTATTTGATCCTCTGTCCGGCTTTTCCTTCCACAACACCTAACATAGCATCAGGGGCTACGGTCTACACTGTGATATTTTCTCACAATTCTATTACTTACCTCAAAGCCTGTTAGAAGGCTAGCGCAGGCCTCGGTCAATCCGCTTTTGGCGTACCGAACTTTCTCAATCACCGTACTCATAAGAGTATGGTGTTCTTCATCAATGGAAGCGCTGCTAAGCGTTTCCAATAAACTGTCCGATGCCTCTGGATGGACAGAGGTCATCGATACAGGCAGCTCGCCCCCTTTAGGGAGAGGTTGCTTGCCTGAAGCTGGAACCACTCGGGTTTCCGGAGCCGTATTCGGCTAGGGGCCAAACTAGCTGCGGCCCCATTATTGGAGTCCGTGGGGGTCTTTCTCCCTACGTGTCCGGCGACCGGGATTTTGCCTGAAGGCATCTCCGGAACTATCTCCCCTTGGCTGGGTATCCTTTGGGACAACACCTCAGTGTTGTCCGTGGCCTTGGGGGAGGAGGCCGTTGGAACTGAATCGTTGTCCATTGCCGCCGGGTCCAGAGACCCCTCTGAAGAGGAGGATATCTCGATGTTGGATTTGGCCGGGCTGCGTATGCACGTTTTGCATGATGAGAAGCGATACAAAAAATGTACTGGAAATATTATCGTGTTCCGGTACTTACGATTTGGCCAGGGGCTTGACCCTGGGTTCCCACTCCTCGCAGCTATAGGTGGCTGCGGTGGAATAGTCCGGAAGGAAGGTTTTCCCCTTCTTGGACACCTTGGCCTTCCCTTGAGGGGTGGCCTTCCTCTTCTTGGTCCCCCAGTAGGGGGGGTGGATTTCCTCTTCCTCCTCCTCGTCTTTGGAGGAGGAGTGTGACTTGGTGTCTTCGGACGTCGTGTCTGATATCACCTTGCGCCGGAGACCGTCTCTGGTCCCCGTGGCCGTCTTCTTGGCCTTCTTCTCTGGCACATCATAGGGTGCCAGAAATAGCATCTTCGTTAGAAGAGGCGATCCTGGATCTTTAGGAAGCGGAGCTGGACAGTTAATCCGCTCTGCTACCGTTACCCGGGCCTGAAATATTGGCATGGAGTCTTAGGTTCCTCCCGCGGATGTGCTAATAAAAGACATATCTTGCGAATATGAAAACTTACCGGATTGGCTTGGCATCTTACGCTCAGCCCGCGATCTTCAGTTGTGGATGGTGGTACCTCGTTGGCCTTGAACAACACCTTCCAGACGTCTTCGTGCATCATGTCGAAGAGCTCTCGCAGCGTTTGGTGTACGGCCGGGTTGAACTCCCACAGATTGCAAGCCCGTCTCTGGCACGGAAGGATCCGGTGGAAGAGCATAACCTAGACCATGTTGACCAGCTTGATTTTCTTGCTGAGCATGTTTTTGACGCACGTCTGAAGTCCGGTTAGTTCTTCCACTGAGCCCCAGGCTGCGCCCTTCTCTTTCCAAGAGGTAAGCCGCATGGGGACACCGGATCGAAATTCGGGGGTCGCCGCCCAGTTGGTGTCACGCGGCTCAGTGATGTAGAACCACCCCGATTGCCACCCCTTCACGGTTTCCCCAAAAGAGCCTTCGGGCCATGTGACATTGGGCATCTTGCCCACCATGGCGCCTCCGCACTCCACTTGTTGGCCGCTCACCACCTTTGGCTTCACATTGAAGGTCTTCAGCCATAGGCCGAAGTGAGGTGGGATGCGGAGAAAGGCCTCGCACACGACGATAAACGCCGAGATGTTGAGAATGGAATTGGGGGCCAAATCATGGAAGTTTAGCCCATAATAGAACATTAGTCCGCAGACGAATTGGTGGAGGGGGAATCCTAGCCCGCGGACAAAATGGGGTAGGAACACTAACCTTTCCTGGGGCTTCGGGGTAGGAATGATCTGCCCTTCGGCCAGAAGCCGATGCTCAATGTCTGCGGACAAGTATCCGTCCTCACGAAGCTTCTTGATGTCCTCCTTCTTGATGGAGGAGGCCATCCACTTGCCTCCTGCTCCGGACATGTTCGGATTGATTTTGCGGAGAAGGTGAGGGCTTGGGTGCTGGAGCTCGAGAATGGATGAGCAGAGGAAGAAGGCGTGGGGGAAAAAGGGGAGTCCTTATCTCCTTAAAAAGGCTGCAGGGATCCTGCGCCTCCCCACTTGCCCTAAAAACTCGCTTATTCCCCAAGCGCCGTGTTGATGGCGCGGTGGGTTACCCACACCCGTATTGATGAGAATCCCATGATACTGGGACACGATCTTTGCCTCGACAAGATGTGCCAATAAAACTGCCTCGCAATATGTGCAGTAGCAGGTTGAGAAAACGGTTCAAATATTAACCGGGCCACAGCGTGATGTCACGCTATGGAGAAGCTGTCAGCAGATTAGACTCGTGGAATGTTATACTCTCTACGATGGTATGTGGAATTTGTTTTGCAGAGTCGGACACGATTCTTGTGTTCAAGATCTAGTTTGGAGTATTCGGAGAAGGAACCCGCCTTGCAATGCCAAAGATAATCTGCGCGTCAGACTCATCGTCATTGAAGCCTGGTTCAGGGGCTACTGAGGGAGTCCTGGATTAGGGGTCCTCAGACAGCCGGACTCTATGCTTATGCCGGACTGTTGGAGTATGAAGATGCAAGATTGAAGACTTCGTCCCGTGTCCGGGTGGGACTCTCCTTGGCGTGAAAGGAAAGCTTGGCGATTCAGATATGTAGATTCCCTTCTCTGTAACCGACTCTGTGTAACCCTAGCCCCCTCCGGTGTCTATATAAACCGGAGGGTTTAGTCAGTAGGACAAGAACAACAATCATAATCATAGGCTAGCTCCTAGGGTTAGCCTCTATGATCTCGTGGTAGATCTACTCTCGTAATACTCATATCATCAAGATTAATCAAGCAGGAAGTAGAGTATTACCTCCATAGAGAGGGCCCGAATCTGGGTAAACATCGTGTCTCCTGCCTCCTATTACCATTAGCCTTAGACACACAGTTCGGGACCCCCTACCCGAGATCCGCCGATTTTGACACCGACAACCGGCAGCCAATCCGAACCTTCAAGGATGTGACCATCGTGAGTATGATAACCGACAATGAATCGGCGACTTGCGAAGCTCCCAAGTACACACGTCGATGGTTTGCTTCGGCTACTTTGACATCAACAATGACCCGGTCACTAAAACTCGACTGCATCGCCACACAAGGTTCCTTTCTCATGTCTTCTCTCTATTCCAAATATTTTAGACTCACAATTATGTAATGAGCTAGAGCAACAACCAATCATTCTTTGATGTATGTATGATGCTATGTTCATGAATGATCATGCTTTGATATGTGATACAAGATGCCTAATTGTTGGTTATCTGAATGTATATATTTAATATATGATATCTAATAGGGTGATTACCTTTTTCGTTTTTTCAAAATATTAGCAAACCACTAATCTGTCTTACCTGTGCTAGAGACTGTCCTTGAGTATAACTCTTGTTACAATTTATCGTAATTGGAACATTCCACAAAGTAGAGGGAGAGGCAATATTTTTTAATGTGATTTATTAACCACTATCTACACCTACCGGGCATGACTTCGGGGTTGCTCTTCCCCATGTTCTAAATCCACAAGTACAGGCAACGACAAATCAACATCGCTCTGAGAACATCTGGCGCGTCTCCAACTAGAGCATCATGGTTGATCCGGCCAGCCATGCTAGTGCCACTCTCGAGATCTCATGTTTTTTTTGAAAAGGAGACAAAGCCTCCGGCCTCTGCATCAATCGATGCATGCAGCCATCTTATTAAAGAAAGTCTCAAAGTCTTAGAGCCACAAGTACCCAAAATCATAGTGCCAAAATAAAACAAAGAAAGTGCCACATCCGGCGAAACAGATCAGGCTACGATGCCTATACACCTAGCCTATTATCAGCACACCATCCAAATCGGCTGAAGATAGCCCGTGCTATCGTCTCCCAACTGCTGCACCCAATACTCAAAAACTCCCTGGAGTCCACACGAGTGAGTAATGACCACATACGGATCGACGATGTAGCTCTGTAGATTACCTGCAAAAAATTCGTGAAGTTTGTTTCATTAAAAATCATATCATTTCTAGTATTCCATATCGCCCATAGCAATGCACATATCCCGATCCGAATATGTTTCGCTGTATGTAAGTCTATCCCATTGAGCCACGTCTCAAATAACGTGTTTATGCTCGTTGGGGGGTGGACGTCAAAAACTATATGAATTGAGCACCATAGTAATTTTGTAAGAGGAAAATCGAGAAAGAGGTGTTTAATCGTCTCAGTGCGGTCACAAAAGCAACATATGTTATTACTTATCCATTTTCTTATAAGAAAATTGTCTTTGGTCAAAATGACTCCCTTATGAACGAACCACATGAAAATCTTAAGGAGCGGAACTTTAATCTTCCATATGTCTAGAGACCTAGGCAATGACCCAGAATCAATTAAGTGTAGATACATAGATTTCAATGAAAATATCCCGTTCGCAGCTAACTTCCAGTGAATCGTATCTTCTTGGTCGATAGTTGAACTTCCATCAGCCGGCGGACCAGGTGCAACCATACGTTCCATCGATCCCATGTCTAGACTACTATATTTGTCTAGTCTATTTTAGTTACATGTGCATATGTCCAAATTACAGATGTTTGACTTCAACACATAACTTCCACATATTCAAATTCAATTATATCCCTAAACAAGTATTGGACACCAAATCAAACGATTTTAGTTACAACTGAACCAGTTTGACATTTCTAATTAGCCACGCCCTTATGTCAAAATAACAATAAACTTGTAGATGTCAGAAAACTAAGCATGTAATATGTACCACATATATAAAAATAGGATGTATTGGCTAGATAACAATGCAATTAGCACAAGAGGACTAGCCTTCCGCGACAACAAGCATCAGAGAGATGAGCTAGACATATGACAGAGGAAGACAATGGAAGAGAGATGCCAAGTGACAAGTTGTGGTACAAGACTAGTCGAGAAGGGATAGATTATGTTTATTTGAATTACTTTAGGAATTTCTTCAATAAAAATGCTAAAAGATGTTGAGAAATATTGTCACTTTGGAACTAGCAAAGTAGATGCTCATGATATAAAATGCTTTGAAATGCAATTATGGAAGTCTCGTTGTTCATGTGCATTGTGGAGTCATGCATGCAGGAACTATTGACATGAGAAATCAAAGGAGGCTGACAAGGTTAATGTACTAGTCAACTTGACATGCACGAAGCTATACTCTAGAGGTATGATGCAAATTAGAGGTGACGTGCGAAGGAAAATAAAGATAATGTTTTCACTCAACACCATGTACAGTTGCCGTTCATATAAGTACCAAATTGTGAGGCAATGTCTATCTATGTGACAAGTTGGGCTAGAACTATCAAAACTTGGAGACTCGCTCAGCTGGAAGGTGGTTCAAACCAAATAAGATGGAAAATTGCCGCATTTGTGTACCATTTCAAAGTCATCCTCGACGAACAAGCCAACCCTCTTCATGTAGAGTGCCGCTGGCACGAACCAACCTCCTCCTACCCCAATTACATCCCATTTGAGCATCGCAATATCCAATTCCTATTTCCACCGTATGAAATGATGACATGGTTTACCCGGAGAATAGCAATCAATCGATCGTTGGTGGGAAAAATGTAAACTAGTCGATGAATAGAGGAATGGTGGTTGTGTGAACTGCATAGAGTGTAATGTCTTTTTGGTTATCCACCAGTTCCTAACGCCTCTTATGCCCACACTTGTCAAATTGAAATTCCCGGTGTAGTACCAAACAGATACTACATCAAATAGGAATGAATAATTCTAATACAAAGAAGTAATATGTGGAATTAGCTTCCGTGATTATCTGAGGAAAGTGTTGCTGCTTATAGAAGACTTCGGTACATGGTACACCTAGTAGCATGAACTCACTGGATTTTTGTTAGGTCAATAGCTAAACATTGGTTGGTTATGATCTTGGTCCTCTGGTGGGTAAGAACCATCGATATATTGAAAGACATCACATATTTCATGTGTTTTTTATTCTCATGTAGGCCAGAGGAAATATGCTACATAAGCTTTAAACTAATAGCGAATTTCCTAGGTCCCTTTTCAAGGTTCTGTCTCTACACCCAGACAATGTCTCTAGTTCGCCCAATTTTTCATCATCTTCCCACTTCAATTTTTCTCTATACGCAGATAATTGGTCTTCATATTTGCCAGCCAAGTTCCACACTTGAGACTGATGGTGACGTAAACCAACCTCTGACGCCCAATCCATCCTTGTGGCGCATCACCGGATTCTATAGTTTGTTCCAGATGATATCACGAGAGCGTAGGGTATAGAACAACTGGAGCACAAGGGCATGTACAATAAGGACCAATTTGTCTGGGAAAATAGTTGACATGGTAGAGTACCGCGGGGAGGCTTCTGCATGTTTTGATCTTGGTTATCCACAGATAGTTCCTGGTGTCTCATATGCTTACATCTATGAATTTTGAATCCCTAGTATGCATGGATGAAACAAATAATGCTTGATGTAAGAATAAACAATTCCAACACATCGAAGTAAGATGAGGAATAAGCTAGTGAAGGCTTGGTCCGTATGAAAGACTCCAGGGACTGACATAAAGTCATTTGCTTTTGGTGAGGTCAATAGCTAGCAATGCTCTGGTTATGAGTTTGATCCTTTGGTAGTTAAGAGCTTACCCTATCTATTGAACATACGATAAAAATAGTGTGTTCATTTTTTTGGGTAGGTCGTAGCGATGAGGAATTTAAACATATGATGATTTTAAGTAAGGCCAGACTATTAGGATGCGGGAGCTTCAAAACAACGAGCCTCCAAGTTTTATTTTTCTAAGTAGATGCGGCTAGCTAGCATAAAGGGGCGGAAATTCCACTCTTAGCGAGGAAAAACCCGGGTTAAATAGAACCGATTTCTTCTAGTTGTGCCCTCTTCTAAGCGCGTTGACAATCCACCCAACATGCCTCGGCAAGATAAAACTGTTTGCAAATTACTTGAAGATTGTCTTCTTGTACGTGAGAAAACTATTATACCCCCTCCATCCCAAAATAAGTGCCTTGAGCTTAGTACAAATTTGTACTAGAGCTAGTACAAAGTTGAGACACTTATTTTGAGACGGAGGGAGTACTATATATCAAATGGCACATTCCAACTATGTCCTTTTTTGCAGACCACGGTTCAATTATATTAGAATTTTTCTCTTCATGTGTGCATTTTTTAAACTAAAACAACTGTTCATAACCAAAACAATTCATTTCCACGCAGAGGGGCCCGAAATAGCGAAGCATGCACGCGTAATGGAAGGAGCTCTTTCCCTTTTTGGCCTACGAGAGAACGCGAGGTCGATGGAAGTCATGGAGCAATTAACCACGATGCGATCGGGCAACCACGGTGCACATCACACAGACATTCTAGAAGATACAGTGCAAGACGCACGCGAGACCGGGAGTGCAGTGCATCTACACGTCGGCACTACAACCTGATGCGTACTTCCACCGGTTCTTTTTAGTCTGCATGTAAGTTTTGTCAAAAGTCAAAGCATCTCTACTTTGACCAAATTTATAAAAAATATATCAACATTCACAATGCCAAATCAATATTTAGAATTTATGTTCAATAAAGGCCCTAGAGTTGTACATCCTTAGATTTAAGTATTATCATAATTTTAAACAGAATTTCTCATTTTTTACTCCTCTAAATAGTCGTATTCAGTATCCTATGTTCTAAAAATTCCCTAGAGTTGTGCACATTTAAATAGAAAATCGCATACTCTTCGAAATAGTTAGAACGTTTTACTCTACCCACACATATGTCATTTCCAAATATATGTGTCGATGTGGATGGGGATGTGGTTGAAATTTGGGTGCACGGATAAGATGAGATGGATGTTATAACCCAACTAACCTTCTCCACATGATCTTTTTGTCCTTACATATAGCTTTTCTCATAATTTATCATGATCTGACAATTGTAGAAAGTAGATGGGGAGACAATATTCGTTAGCAAGTCTGAGGATCAGTGTCAACAACCATCAAACATGACTACCCTGTCTCTCACACACACATGTACTAAATCAACAATAGTATCATCAAATAAATATCCCACCGAGGCCATCAGATGCATCTCTGACCACATCCACGACCAAACTAGCAACCTTCGTCATGTTCTAAATTTATTTATTGTAACCAATGAAAGAAACTATCCTAAAAACATTTGAGTGATATCATCACTCCAGAACTAGCAAAATAGAAGGTAGAGATGTAAAATTCAATTAATTACAATTGTTGGAGGGCTCATTCTCAAGTCCACATACATGAATTGTTGACATGAAACACGAAAGGAGGCTGATAAGGTTAATGTACTGGCCAACTAGGACTACATAAAGCTATACTCTTGGGGTATGGCACCGCCTCACAATCAACTAAGGTTTTCAATTTGAATTTGTGTCATTCTATTTGGCCGGGTCAATAATTACTTAAGGACCTCTCTCGTCTAATTATTTGAATTCACTATCCTCCTTAATTTTGAGCTTTTTCATTTGATTGGAATATTCAGTTTTGGATTTGGTTCATGAC
>NC_057795.1:602492551-602606558 GCF_018294505.1 Triticum aestivum | reverse complement strand
GTGAATAGGCAACTAACAATTTTTAAGCTTTTCTTTACCAAATTAAACTTTGCAACAAAATAGGTTGTCTAGATATGCAACTATGTGAGCAACCTATATGATGCAATAACAACTAACACAAGAGCAAGCAAGGGATACAACATAGGTATGCTTGCAAGAGTAAAGGCACGAAATAACCAAGAGTGGAGCCATTGGAGACGACGATGTGTTACAGGAGTTCCTTCCTTTTAAGGGGAAGTACGTCTCCGTTAGAGCGGTGTGGAGGCACAATGCTCCCCAAGAAGCCACTAGGGCCACCGTATTATCCTCACGCCCTCACACAATGCGAGATGCCGTGATTCCACTATTGGTGCCCTTGAAGGTGGCAACCGGACCTTTACAAACAAGGTTGGGGCAATCTCCACAACAATTGGAGGCTCCCAATGAAACCACGAAGCTTCACCATAATGGAATATGGCCTCGAGGTGACCTCAACCGTCTAGGGTTATCAAACACCCAAGAGTAACAAAATCCACAGTAAAAAGTATGGGGGAAGTAAATATCCTTTGGTGGAAGTGTAGATCTAGGTCTCCTCCTTCAAACCCTAGTAAATCAACAAGTTTGAGTGGCTAGAGAGAGAGATCGGGCAAGAGAGCTTGAGAGCATCAATGGTGGAGTGAGAGAGGTAAAAGGTGGGCGTGGTAGGTGGAGGAACCACCTTATATAGCAGCCCACTAAAATCCAACCGTTACTGCGTTATCAGTACTGCAGCGGTACAACCGCTCCTTGTCCGGGTACAACCGGGACTCATGATGTAGCTGCAGAACCCTACCAGGCGGTACAACCGGGCCATCGGGCAGTAGTACCGGTCATTAGCAAATAACCGGACCAACCGCCCAGCCACCACACAACTACCGCACCAAACCAGAACGGAGTCACCCTTGAGGGCGGTAGATGGGCGGTGCAGGGCCGGTGCAACCGCCTGGTCTTGATTGCTTGAGCGGCTAAGGAATGAGCGGAAGAACCGCTCAAACCTCTGGTTGTACCGGTTGAAAAGGAACAACCGAACCAACCGGGCCACCACCGCCCAGCCACCGCATCAGAACAGAACCCTGACCGGTACATGGGCGGTGCATGGCCGGAACAACCGTTGCTGGTCATTGCAGAGTCAGGTGGCGGTACCACCGCCCGGAGGCAGCAGTACCACCGCTCGACAATGGCAGAGAAGCGTCAGGAGCCAGCGGTACTACCGCTCGGACGAGCGGTACAACCGCTGGGAATACACGCCAAAGGTTAGGTTAAAATGGAGGCACTCTCTCGACAAGAAGAGGGGTGATGGAGGTGTACGTGAATGGAATCCCCTATTCTTTCCAAAGTGGGTTCCCTCTTGATAGTACGGGATCCCTACGACCAAAGAGATAAAAGCGTAGAGGATTCTGTCTTCAACGATTCCTTCGAGAGAGAGCCACTAACCGATGAAAGCCTAATCATTGAGAACCTGAAACATTTAGCACAGGATTAGACCAACAAAGGGTTGTCATCATCATCCAAAACATAAGGAAGGGAAATGCCCTTTCAATCTCCCCCTTTTTGGTGGATGATGACAACAACACGATACAAGATAGAAGACTATAGAATCTAGACGGAGCTCCCCCTAGATGTGAGCCCCAGGTCGAGACTCCCCCTAGATTTTATAGGCTAGTCACGTAAAGCATATAACATGAAGGTAGCCAACACAATGAAACAAGAGCAAAAAAATACCAATTAAAGACTAACAAGCATAAAGACAAAATCCACACAAATCAAACGAGAATGACCAAAGTTCAACTGGAGACCACAGATAAGTTCAACACGAGACACACACTACGCAACCACCCATGCAACTCCCAAGTCCTATCACACTCTCTCCCCCTTTGGCATTAGGACACCAAAAAGGAAGAGAGCGAAGCTATCGCCCCAGGCTCAGTCGTCCTCCTCTGACTCCTCGGTAGCATCTAGATCTTCATCATTGTCAGAATCTTCACCATCATCAGAAACTTCATCATCGTCCCGACCTGAGTCCTCCATGATATCATCAACAGCAGTAACGGTGGTAGAGGGCTGAGGAGGGGCTTCATCATCAGTCCAGGTGCTGTGGGAAGATATCCAACGCTCCTCCGGTGCGATGCTCTTCTCAGAACCACTCTGAACCGACATGCTGAGGTGCCTCATCATAGCAATTTGGCGACGCCGCGCAAGCTTCTCATTGACATGTGCCTCATACATCCTCTTCTGGATGTCAGACTGAAGGCAGAAAGTCTTCTTCACCTTGGCAGCGAGCTTGTCCACCCACGAGGGCTTGGCCCCCGGTTCCAACTCAAAATCCTCATCATCAGAAGTGGCATTAGACATCCTCCGGAGCATTAGCAGGGAAACGTGGCTCGGCGTGCTTCTTCTTCTTAAGGAGCTTGACTTCATGATTGGTAAGATTGTCAGGAGAGGTGAGGGGCTCTCCAGGACGGCGAACACCCCACACGGAGTTCAAAAAGCACATGACAAACGGAGCATAAATGGGGACCTTCCTGTAGATGACCATGTTGTACATCTCGTGCCACAGCCAGTTGGACACATCAAACGTCTCCCCAGATCCAACCTTGGTCTTCATAGCAACCATCAAGTCAACAAGATAGCCATGGATTTCATCTTGATTCCCCACTTTGGGCAGAAGCACATTGCGAAAAACACGATGCATGATGTCATAGACCTTCACCAAATCCTTAGATTCACCAATAATACCACGGCCCCGAATGTACAGAGGGGCAAGCTTCTCCTTAGGCATGGGGTCAGGATGATCATGGGGGCAAATGCCACCACTTCCTTCCAGACCGGTATCATCATACCCAATAGCATTGCAGAAGGTCCTCCAGGGAACTTGAAAGAGCTCATCACGACACATGAAAGTGAGGGTGCGCGCGTCATCTTCTCCAAAGTGAACGGTGACATAGAACTGATGGATGAGTAGAACACCAAAGTCACAGTTGACGGACATGAGCTTGACAATATCAAACTCCTCACAGAGAGCCAAAGACTCACCAAAATACTCCAGGTTGTTTCGCTAATGATCAAGATCGATGGTCCACTGCTTGGCATATCTGTTCTTGTTGTGCTCAAAGAGTTCATGAACAATTCGTACTTGCATCTCATTCCGAAACTGAACAGTGGTCCAACGAGGAGCTACGGGAACCACATAAGGATTCTTTGAGCAGAAGGCTTCCCAATCCTTGGCTCTCCAACGGTGGAGTGGCATTATCACATGTTGCTTGACAGCAACAGACTTTTCACGGCGAGTGGGCTTGGTGGGGATCACAACTTCCTCTTCAGAGTCAGCCGGGCGCGGAGCCCGTCGAACCCTCTTCTTGGTCTTGCGAGGAGCAGAGCGAGAACTGGAGCCACCTGAACACAAACACGAAGGGGACACACGAAACCAACAGGAATGAGAGGAAAGCATACGGAAAATGCAACACATAGAAACTAGAACAGTGCTGTGTGGTTCATATATTCTAGTTGAACCGGATCCCCCACCGGTAGAACCGCCCCACCGGTTGTACCGCCCGTCTGGGCGGTAGAACCGCTGACAGTGGCACTACCAGGGTAGTTAGATCTGTTCAAGACGTGCAAATCACTCAAGCAATATTCGGAGTTCTATGTACTGCACAGACACAAGAAAAACAATGATCTCTCCCAACCAAAGAACAAACCCAAATCTAGGAGGATAAAGTAATGCCCTAAAACAAGAAGAAAACCTAGAACAAAGATCGAAGAACAAGGGCATTACCACCATCCATGGGAGAAGACCGGAAGGCTTCCACGGAGAGAATCCACGGAGAACCCTCGGGTCCGAAGCGCGGGGCGCACTCCGGGGCGAGGCAGAGGTGACCGGCGGCTAGGGCAAGGAGGAGGCGAACAGGGACGAAGGGAAAAAAGAAAAACTCATCGCCCCGTCGGATATAAATAGGCCCATAGCCGCGCGGCGGTAGAACCGCTCCTAGGACCGGTTGTACCGCAAGTCCAGTGCTGACAGATTGTAGTGGGCAGTGCTTCCATTTCCTGAAGGGCACCGGAAGTACCGCCCGGAGACAATCGGTAGAACCGGACGGAGAAGCCCCAGTGAAAATGGGCGGTATAACCGCCCAAGCACCGAAGGCAACCCAACTGGGGCAGCACAACCAGGTATCAGCGGTAGAACCGCCCGTGACACCGGTTGTACCGCCCGACCACCAAAGCCCAGACCAAAAAAAAGAGAACAAGACAAATGGAGCAACACAAAAAGAAACACGAAGGGAAAACAAAAGAAACCGCACACAAGCAGAGCGAGCTCATTCCTCTCTCTTAAGAGAGGGCGATGGCTGAAGCCACCTATGTTTGAGTCAAATGGTATGGCACCGCGAAGAATTATCCTTGGGCCCATGACCAAAACTCATCTTTGAAGCACAAGTGCCATCAAAAATGGCTAATGTGAGAGAGGTGATCGATTTATGCATGATGGGGGAGGGAGAGTTCATTGAGAGAACAACACTCCCTCTATGTCTATGCCTACACCTAAACTAGACAACACGTTGAGTGTGGTGGGGGGTGTACGGGTTCAAGTCACATTGCTCAAGTCAATGATATTTAGCTCATGCCTTAACTCGCGAAATCTTGCTTCATCCAAGGGCTTCGTGAAAATATCGGCAAGGTTAACATGAGTGTTGACATACTTGAGATCGATCTCCCCTCGCCTAATGTGATCCCGGATGAAGTGATACCGAATCTCAATGTGCTTCGTCTTCAAGTGTTGTACCGGGTTGAGAGAAATCTTGATGGCACTTTCATTATCACACCAAAGAGGCACTTTGTCACAAATAACACCGTACTCCTTTAGAGTTTGCCTCATCCATAGGAGTTGAGCACAACAACTACCGTCCGCCACATACTCCGCTTCGGTGGACGAGAGAGACACACAACTTTGCTTCTTGGAAGACCAACTTACCAAAGAGAAACCAAGAAATTGGCACCCTCCGGAAGTGGACTTCCTATCCACTTTGTCCCCCGCCCAATCGGAATCCGTGAAACCTTCAAGCTTGAAATTTTCTCCTCTTGGGTACCATAAGCCAAAGTTTGGGGTATGAGCCAAATATCGAAAGATTCGCTTGACCGCCACATAGTGACTTTCCTTTGGTGCGGCTTGAAATCGTGCACACATCCCAACACTCAACATGATATCCGGTCTAGATGCACAAAGGTAAAGCAAGGAGCCAATCATGGAGCGATATACCTTTTGATCCACCGCTTTACCATTGGGATCGATGTCAAGTTGGCGCTTGGTAGGCATTGGTGTAGAAGCCGGCTTGACATCACTTAGCTTGAATCTTTTAAGCATGTCTTGAGTGTATTTGGCTTGGTTGATGAAGGTTCCTTCTCTTCTTTGTTTGATGTCAAAACCAAGGAAGAACTTCAACTCTCCCATCGAAGACATCTTGAACTTGGAGGTCATGAGAGCGGCAAATTCCTCATTGAAAGCTTTGTTAGGAGAACCAAAGATAATATCATCAACATATAGTTGGCATACAAACAACTCCCCTTTGACCTTCTTAGTAAAAAGAGTGGGATCGATTTGTCCTACTTCAAATCCACGATCTTGTAGCAACTCGATAAGGTGGTCATACCATGCACGTGGGGCTTGTTTAAGGCCATAGAGTGCCTTATAGAGTTGATACACATGATCCGGGAAGTAGGGGTCCTCGAACCCGGGGGGTTGCTTGACATAAACCAACTCATTAATGGGACCATTAAGAAAAGCACTTTTCACATCCATTTGTTGCAACTTAAAGTTGTGATGGGAAGCATAAGTAATCAACAAACGAATGGATTCAAGACGAGCAACGGGAGCTAAGGTTTCACCGTAGTCGATACCCTCGACTTGGGAGTATCCTTGTGCTACCAATCTTGCCTTGTTGCGATTGATGTTCCCATGAGTGTCTTGCTTGTTCTTGAAGATCCACTTGGTTCCAATGATGTTGTGGTTCCCCGAAGGTCTTGGCACCAATCTCCACACCTTGTTGTACTCGAAGTTGTTGAGTTCTTCATGCATGGCGTTGAGCCAATCCGAGTCTTCGAGTGCTTCATAGACCTTTTGGGGTTCAACACAAGAGACAAACGCATGATGTTCACAATAGTTAGCTAATTGTCTATGAGTGCTTACCCCCTTTCTTAGGCTTCCAACCACGTTTTCCATGAGATGGCCTTGGGTGGTGAGTTTGGAAGCAATCTTCGCGGCACGACGCTCTAATTCCTCCTCGGGTGTGGAAGGAGGAAGGTTAACTTGATCATCTTGAGCACCGTCTTGAGCTTGCTCATGATCTTGAACTTGCTCGAGGGGGAGAACTTGACCTTGGGCATCATTTAGAGGTTCACCACCATCTTGAGGTTGATCTTGCCCTTGGTCTTGTTCATGAGGGTGAGGGCCTTCACTTTGTTCTTCGGAAGCGTGTGGGTCTTGGGGAGGTGATGGCTCCACTTGAGTGGAGCTTTGTCCTTCTCCTTCGGCCACAAGGGGTTCCTCAATGGGTAGGATATGACCAATACCCATTCTTCTTATGGCTTGGGGAGGAATTTCATCACCTACATCACAAGTATCACTTTGCTCCACTTGGGAGCCATTATTTTCATCAAACTCTACGTTACACGTCTCCTCGATGAGTCCGTTGGACTTGTTGAGAACACGGTAAGCATGAGAGTTTGTAGCATAACCAACAAATATGCCCCCATGAGCTCTAGCTTCGAATTTAGACAAACGAACACCTTTCTTGAGAATGAAACACTTACACCCGAACACCCAGAAGTACTTGAGTTTGGGCTTGTTCCCGGTGAGTATCTCATACGGAGTCTTGTTCAAGCCTTTGCGGAGGTTGAGCCGATTGGATGCATGACAAGATGTGTTGATGGCTTCGGCCCACAAGTTGTATGGAGACTTGAACTCCGCCATCATGGTCCTTGCCGCATCCATCAACATCCGGTTCTTCCTCTCCGCAACACCATTTTGTTGAGGGGTATATGGTGCAGAATATTGATGCTTGATCCCTTCATCACTAAGAAACTCATCCAAGGTGTAGTTCTTGAACTCGGTGCCGTTGTCACTTCTTATTGTCAAGATCTTTGCATTGTGTTGACGTTGAGCTTCATTTGCAAAGTCGATGATGGTTTGTTGAGTCTCACTCTTCCTCTTGAAGAAGTATACCCAAGTGTATCTTGAATAATCATCCACAATCACCAAGCAATACTTTCTACCCCCAAGACTATCAAAGGATGGGGGCCCAAAGAGGTCCATGTGCAGGAGCTCCAAGGGTCTCTTCGAGTAGATGATAGTCGTGGGAGGGTGAGCTGTCTCATGAAGCTTTCCTTCGATACAAGCACTGCAAGCACGATCTTTGGCAAAACCAAAATTCGTTAGTCCATGAACATGGTCCCCCTTGAGAAAACTTTGCAAGGATCTCATATTGACGTAGGCTAAACGGCGATGTCAAAGCCATCCCACATCAACTTTAGCCATTAGGCATGTCGCGGTCTTAGTGGGTTGCTCTGAAAAGTTAACCACATAGAGACCATTCTCGACATGCCCAACAAAGGCTACTTTAAGAGTCTTGCTCCACAAGAGGGCCATGGTATCAATATCAAAGAAGGTGGCAAAACCCATGAGTGCGTGTTGACGAACGGAAAGCAAATTGAACGCAAGGGACTCAACAAGCATGACTTTCTCGATCGTTAGATCATGAGAAATGACAACCTTGCCAAGACCCAATACCTTAGAATGTGAGGCATCACCCCATTCGACCTTGGTGGGCATAGCTGGGATCTTGTGCACGTCCACCACCAAGTCCTTGCTCCCGGTCATATGATTTGTTGCTCCACTATCGAGCAACCATGATCCCCCACCAGAAGCAAACATCTACAAGAGATCAATGCTTGGTTTTAGGTACCCATTGAGTAATGGGTCCTTTGATGTTAGTAACAAGGGTCTTAGGAACCCAAATAGACCATTCAATGTACTCATAAGGAGAACCAACAAATTTAGCATAAACATGTCCATCACTAGCACGGCACAACACATAAGAGGGGTTAAAGTCACCGGCTTTGTTGGGAGAGATGGCATTGCGCTCTTTGGCTTCACCATTCTTCCCATTGTTCTTCTTCTCCTTAGGAGCACCTTCTCCCTCCTTCACAAAGGTTTGCGTGAGCGGAGGAGGTCGATCGGTCTTGCTCTTCTTCTCCTTGTTCTTCTTCTTGTTCTTGGACTTGGGTGAGAACCCAACTCCCTCCTTGCCCACAACTTCCTTTTGATTGCTCAAAAGGTCATTTAGGTTCTTCTCGCCTTGTATGCATGACACAAGACCTTTCTCGAGTTGTTCCTTCAACTTGGCATTCTCCTCCACAAGATGCACATGCTCACAACAAGGGTTAGTAGCATTTGCATTATCAATTAAGACCATGTGAGGAAATGTGGCCTTTTCCTTGGTTAGCTTAACTTGGAGTTGAGCATGAGACTCCTTGAGGGTAGCATGAGCACCTTTCAAGACCTTGTGGGCCTTGTCAAGTACATCAAACTCCTCCGTGAGTCTAACATGATCAACCCCAAGTTTAGCCTTCTCGGAAGCTAGAACACGAGACACAACAAGAGCATGATCAAAATCTTTCTTTAGTTTAGCATGACCATCATTGTGTGACTCCTCGAGAGCCAAACGATGCCCACGCTCTTCCTCAAGAGCATTAGAGAGATCCAATATCTCATTGGCATAGTCACGACTATGACTTTCCATCTTAGAGATGGTTTCTTCGTGAGCCTCCATCATGTCATTGGCTTCACCAAGTTGTTCCAAGAGAGCAACAAAGTGCTTCTTGGATTTGCCCTTGAGCTTACTCATGAAGGACTCAAATTCATTGATCTCCTCATTAGACCCCTTACCATTATCAAAGTCATCCGTTGAAGGAGGGTTAGGAATAATGGTGGTTTTGATGTTGGAGGTTACCTTGTTGGTGGCCTTAGCCATGAGGCACTTGGCGGTGATGTTCTCGTTAGGTGCATCGAAGAGAGACACCCGGGGAGTTGTGACAATGGCAACGGATGCCATGGCCATTGTTTCATCACCTTCATCATCATCGTCATCCTCACGGTATTCTTCTTGAACCACCAACCCGCGAGACGGAGTCTTTTTGGTGAAGTTGTTCTTGTTTGGGAAGGACTTGGCTTTGTATTTTCAGATGAACTTGCCACCATTGTCTTCCCGCTTCTCGTAGGGACAATCCGCAACGAAATGGCTAACATTGCCATAGTTGAAACAGGTTCTAACTCGTTGCTTCCCCTTGAGGTGTCAGGACCCCGACTCGATGTCACATCGATCTAGCCGGTAACACCTCATATCACTTTGCGGCCTCACGCACGGTATCCCCACGGGTGTCGCCTTACCTTTGCCCGGGACCGTTTGCGCCTTTTGGCTCACGTATATGATAGTGTCGCTAGCATCCATATGATAAGGAGCCCGGGCTGACATGACTAGTCGTAAACCCAAAGTGGCACAGACTTACAGGGACAGGCATCCATGACCCAGCTTCGAACGTGTCGGTCA
Source organism: Triticum aestivum (assembly GCF_018294505.1). NCBI lineage: Eukaryota > Viridiplantae > Streptophyta > Magnoliopsida > Poales > Poaceae > Triticum > Triticum aestivum. The sequence goes on along the minus strand of NC_057795.1, from coordinate 602,596,941 downwards.
TCAGCAAGTGGGTCCGGGCTGTAGCACTGGGCTAGCAGGACTCCGGTAAACCAGGCTGTAGCGGGCTAACAGGACTCCGGTACTCAAAGCGTGACATTTCCCCGAAGGGACAGACACAGGAACGAAGAAGGACACATGCCGGCCAGCCTAAGTGTTCCAGAGCAGTAGCAAGCTACCATGGCTCAGCGGTAACACTAGGAGACATTTCCCGGTAAGAGAGGCTACTAAAGATAAACAACTAGGTAGTCAGATCCCACACATACCAAGCATTTCAATCATACACACAATATGCTCGATATGTGCAAATACAACGAAGCATCACAACATGACTCTACGATACAAGTACTTTATTTAAGGCTCAGGGAGCCATACATAACATACACAAAGGTACGGGTCACACGACCCAGCATTCAAGTCATACAGTCATACAAACCAGCAGCGGAAGTAACTTGTCTGAGTACAGACAACTAGTAAAATAAAAGAGGCTTGGAAAGCCTAGCTATACTACGTGGTCCTTCACAAGCTCAGGGTCACCACCTGGGCCTTTAGCCTACTCGTTGATGTCAACGTCTACATAGAACCCATCAGAAGGGGTTGCAGCGTCTTCTGTAAAAATGTAAATTATAGCAACATGAGTACAAAGGTACTCAGCAAGACTTACATCAGATCCTACATACATGCATATTATCAAGAAGGGTTGGTGGAGTTATTGCAGCAAGCCAGCTTTGACTCTTGGCTAGACTATCCTACGATACTTCAACTTGAAACGGTTTTGCGCACACGAGTCCACTACCCACCACTTCAATACACTACCGAGGATCCGCCTCCGTCTTCCTACGGAAGAGCCATCCTCGGCACTCACACTTATCTTGAGGCTTTTAGTAGTTTCCATTTACTTGTCTATGAACTGTATAGGCAACCAAGTAGTCCTTTACCGCGGACGCGGCTATTCGAATAGATCATGTTAACCCTGCAGGGGTGTACTTCTTCATACACGCTCTCACCACTTATCGCCGTTTACACGACATGTACTCGGCAACCTTCAAGCGGAAGCCCAACGTGGGTGTCGGCCACGACCTACCTAATCACCTGAGTCTCTAGTCCAGGTTTATCGCCTATTCGGGTTCCATCCATGAGGAGATCCGGCCGAGGTATCGCTCACAGCCCCAAACGATGTGAACAGGGTTCCCGAGATACCTAACGGGTATTCGGTACACCGTGCCACGTACCTACCGCATCACAGCCCACCCCTACGGTCAGCGCTGTCCACGGCCTCCAGTAGGCTACAAACACCAGAAACTACTTGCAACTCCTGGACGGAGAACTAGGGTGAATAAGAAGCCGAGAGGGTCCATTGGTTTCGGGCCCAATGCATGGTAGTAGCTGATTCTTAAATCACACATACAGATCTCAGTGCTTAAGGTCGGCTTCAATGAAACAACCCACCATGTACTCCTACATGGCCTCTCATCGATACCTTACCAAATCGTGTTCACCACACCACTCTCATTACCGACATAAACATTTCACTCTAGCCCATCACCCAGATGAACCAGACGTGACACGACTCTAAGCATAGCAGGCATAGCAAGGTAGGAACAACACATACATATGGCTCAATCAACTCCGACACATGCTAGTGGGTTTCATCTAGTTACTGTGGCAATCACAGGTCATGCAGAGGAAATGGGTTCAACTACCATAGCACACAGCAGTTTGAAACGCGTTGTCTTAATGCAGTAAAAGAGAGCAGGAGCGAGAACATGGGATTGTATCGATATGATCAAATGGTTGGTTGCTTGCCTGATGGTTCGATGCACTGATACGGTTCTTCGTTAGGGTAATCACGGTACTCCTCGGAGGCAGAACCTGTCGCAAAGGACACCGATACACAACCATCACCAAACAATGTGCAACAATATGATGCATGCATGAAACATGGCAATATGAGTGTGTTGGGCTAATGCAACTAAAACCAGAAGGGTTTGAACCAATTTGAATCAAAGATTCAAATTTCAAACTCAAGCGTGGCCTTTTAAAGTGCTTTTCCTTGTTCTGCTTAAACATCAAGTTAACTTGTTTAGTCATGCATGAAAGTAGTACAGATGGATAGATTGGATTTTTCTGATCATTTTTCATATATAATTTGTCTGATTTGGAGTTACAGAATAAAAGTTATGAATTTTTGAAGTTTAAATAATATTCTGGAATTTCCTGATTTAAATTAAATCCAGAAATATATATATTGCGCCAGCATGACGTCAGCATGACGTCAGTGGTCAACTGCGGCTGGCTGGGGTCAAACCTGACGTGTGGGGTCCACACGTCAGTGACAGGGGGAGTTAACAGAGTTAATTTAATCCTAATTAGGAGTTAGTGGCGCTGGGGCCCACTGGTCAGTGTCAGGGGGTTAACTAACAGTGATTAGCGCTAATCTAACCACCTGGCCGACGGGGCCCACGCGTCAGTGACCCTGGGGGGTCAAACCCCAGGTCAAACAGGTCAAACCCACCGGCGACATGACGCCGGCGAGGCCCGAGACGGCGGCGCGATACGGAAACGCGCTACAGGGCACGGGCGAGGCCGTGCTTGGGCTCGTTGGAGAGCCCTTGCTCCCGCGCGTCGAACGGTGGTGGTGGCCGTGCCTGTGGTGGCCGGTACCAACGACGGGAAGCTCGTGAGCGGCGGCCGGAGTTCGGGTGCGGTCGGGATCGGCGCTGCTGCTCGCAGGCGAGGGAGCTGAGGCGCTGGAGGGGCTCTGCGGGTCGCTGCAAGCACAACGGGTGCACGCCCGTGACCAAATGGTCACCGGGGCTTCACTGGCGACGAGCCCGTGCGGCGGAGCGTCTCGGCTCCGGTAGAGGGGCGGCTAGAGCTCGAAATCGAACATGGGGTTAGGGGGAAACGAAGCAGGGGCTCACGGGGATCATGCAGGGAGGGTCAGCGAGCTCGGGGAAGCACGAACGGCGGCGAATCGACGGCGACCATCGGCGGCGGTCGAGGATGAAGACGATGGCGTGGAGGCGATGCAGAGCTTCCCGAGGGGCTTGGCTTGGTGGGGAGGAAGAGGGGGTCGCGGCGGAGCTCCTGAGCTCAGCGGAGGGGCGAGGGGTGGCCGGTGGCGGCTGCTATGGCGAACGGCGGCGATGGTGGCGTTCGGACACGGGAGAGGGAGAGCGAGGGAGAGGAGGGGAAGAACCGAGGGAGAGTGAGAGAGAGCAGGGGGAGGGCGTGGCGTCGTCCCAGGCCATCCAGACGAGGAGGGGAGGGGCAGGCAGGCAGGGAGGAAGGTGGCGTGGCGCGGTGGCGCGCGCGCGCGCCGGGCACACTCCCCTCCCTCTGTCGAGGACGAAGACGACAGAGGAGGGAGACGGGCTGGGCCGCCTGCTGGCTGGGCCGGCCAGCTGGCTGGGCCGGACAGGGAGGAGCCCAGGTAAGCTTCTCCTTTTATTTATTTCTGTTTTCTAATTTCTGACATTTGTTTTGATTTAAATAAAATATTAAATCATTTTATTATCTTATGCCAATTTTTGCAGGAGCTAGATATATTATTCCAGAGCTCCCCAACAAGTGGCATAATTTTTGGACATATATTAATATATATAACTAATATATTTCCAATGCAAATATTTATGCATTAATTCCAAATGCCCAAAATAAATACCTATGAGCTCTTAAAAATATTGGTTTGATTTTTATCTCTGTCCAATATTTTCAGAGAGCAACATGAGCATTTTCTTGGACCCTTTTGGAGAAATTTTTATTTGGGTCATTTTCAAAAATGATTCTGAGGGTTTCACAATTCCCCATTTCAAAATTAAATGGAATTTTAAACATGATGCACACACTCTGATGCATGACTAGCTAGGGTGTGACAACTCACCCCCACTCAAAAGAATCTCGTCCCGAGATTTGGGTTCCTCTGGGAAGAAGGCGGGATACTCGAGTCGAAGACGATCCTCCCTTTCCCAAGTTGCTTCATCCTCAGAATGGTGCGACCATTGTACTTTGAGAAACTTGATATTATGACGTCAGGTGGTACGTTCGGCCTGATCGAGGATACGAATGGGGTACTCTCGATATGTAAGATTTTCTTGGAGATCAAGCGTTTCGTGGTCCACTCCACGGATAGGATCTGAGAAGCAACGCCTGAGTTGAGAAACGTGGAAGACATCGTGGACTCTGGAGAGGTGCGGAGGTAGTTCCAACTGGTAGGCAACTTCTCCTCATTTGGCAAGAATGCGAAAAGGTCCAATGTAACGAGGAGCCAATTTGCCTTTGATACCGAAACGATGGGTTCCCTTCAGAGGGGTGACCCGAAGATAAGCCTTCTCGTCAACCTCGAAAGTCATAGCCTTATGTTTTCGGTCATATTGACTCTTTTGACGAGATTGGGCTGTTTTCAACTTTTCACGAACGATACGAACTTGTTCTTCTGCTTCCTGAATCATATCCGGGCCAAAGAATTGTCTTTCCCCGGTCTCTGACCAGTTAAGGGGTGTTCGACACCGTCGTCCATAGAGAACTTCAAAAGGGGCTTTACCCAAGCTAGATTGATAGCTGTTGTTGTAAGTGAATTCGGCAAATGGAAGGCACTTCTCCCAGTCCATTCCGAATGAGATAACAGAGGCTCGAAGCATGTCTTCTAGAATCTGGTTGACGCGTTCCACTTGACCACTCGACTGAGGGTGGAAAGCGGTGCTAAAAGAGAGACGGGTTCCCATAGCATTTTGGAAGCTTTCCCAAAATCGAGAGGTGAAAAGACTTCCTCGATCCGAGTTAATTTCCAAAGGAACACCATGGAGGGACACTATTCGGGAGATGTATAAGTCTGCCAGCTGACTAGCGGTTATACTCTCACGAACAGGTAAGAAATGGGCTACTTTGGAAAGACGATCGACAACGACGAAAATAGCATTATTCCCTCTCTTGGTCCTGGGAAAACTGGTAATGAAATCCATACCAATTTTATCCCATTTCCATTCAGGAATAGCTAAGGGTTGAAGGGTGCCAGCAGGCCGTTGGTGCTCTGCTTTTACACGACGACAGACGTCGCAATTAGCAATATACTGAGCAATTTCTCTCTTCATCCTAGTCCACCAGAACCTCTGGCGTAGGTCCTGATACATCTTAGTACTACCGGGATGAATGGTGAGAGGAGATTCATGAGCTTCCTTAAGGATCAATCGCCTCAGGTTGCGCACTTTGGGAACCACTAGTCGATCCCCGAAGTATACGACCCCTTGATCATTAATGGAGAAGCAATTCGCAATTCCTTTCTGAATGTTTCTCTTGATGCGGGAGATTCCCGGATCTACCTTCTGTGCTTTGATAATCTGATCCGTAAGGGTAGGTTTTGCCACCAAGGTGGAAAGAAAACCTTGAGGTACAATGTGAAGGTTAAGCTTCCGAAATTCCTCATGGAGAAGCGGTTGACTTTGTTGTAACATCAGATTGTTACAATAAGATTTACGACTTAGCGCATCAGCCATGACGTTGGCTTTCCCTGGGGTGTAGATTATTCCTAAGTCGAAGTCTGTGATCAACTCAACCCAACGTCTTTGCCTGAGATTCAGATCCGGTTGGGTGAAAATGTACTTCAGACTTTGGTGATCAGTGAATATTTCGCAACGATTACCGAGGAGGTAATGTCGCCAGGTCTTAAGTGCATAGACTACGGCTGCAAGCTCTAGATCATGAGTAGGATAATTCTCCTCATGTGGGTGCAATTGCCGTGAAGCGTAGGCAATTACGTGTCGATCTTGCATGAGAATGCAACCTAGTCCTTGTCGCGAGGCGTCGCAGTAGATAGCAAAGTCCTTGGAGAAGTCTGGCGGTACCAGTACGGGAGCAGAGGTCAGGCGTCTTTTCAGTTCCTGAAAGCTGTGCTCACATTGTGGAGTCCATTCGAACTTCTTATCTTTTTTGAGGAGTTCGGTTAGAGGTTTGGCAACTTTGGAGAAGTTCTCGACAAAGCGACGACAATAGCTCGCTAAGCCCAGAAAACTCCGAACTTGCTTGACCGATTCAGGTGGAGTCCAATTAAGGACGGCTTGAACTCGCTCAGGGTTAACAGCAATACCTTTACCAGATATTACATGACCCAGATAGGTCACTTCTGACAACCAGAATTCACATTTAGAAAATTTGGCATAAAGGCGATGCTCTCGAAGTTTCTTCAACACTAGCCTTAGATGTTTGGCATGTTCCTCCTCGTTCTTGGAGTAGATGAGTATATCATCGAGGTAAACCACGACGAATTTATCCAAATACTCCATGAAGATTGAGTTCATTAACCGAGAAAAGGTGGCTGGAGCGTTGGTTAAACCGAAGGACATGACGGTGTACTCGTATTGGCCATAACGAGTAACAAAGGCCGTTTTAGGAATGTCCCCGTTTCTGATTTTGATTTGATGGTAGCCCAACCTCAAATCCATCTTGGAGAAGACTGAGGATCCAGCGAGCTGATCATAAAGGTCGTTGATCCTGGGAAGTGGATATTTGTTCTTGATTGTGACCAAATTGACAGGTCGGTAATCTACAACCATCCGGTCCGTACCATCCTTCTTCTTGACGAATAGGACGGGGCAAGCCCACGGAGATGAACTAGGGCGGATGAAACCCTTTTTCAAGGACTCATCGAGTTGTTTCTTAAGCTCGGCTAGTTCTAGGGGTGCCATCTTATAAGGTCTTCTAGCAATCGGAACGGTTCCTGGGATGAGGTCTATAACGAACTCAACATCCCTGTCAGGTGGAACACCTGGCAATTCCTCTGGGAAGACATTCGGGAAGTCACGGACTACCGGAACGTCCTCAAGATCTGGCAAAGGGCTGGCGTTAAGAGAATATAATTGTCGCTTGGCTATTCGGGTTAAGACATTGACTATCTTCCTCGAAGGATGGGTGAGTTGAACAGTCCTAGAGAAGCAATCAATTTGGGCATGATGAGCCGACATCCAGTCCATACCCAAAATGATATTAATATCTGAAGATTTAAGAGCTATCAACGATGCAAGAAAAACAAGTCTGTCGACTTGGATTTTATTTCCATGACTTACTCTAGAGGTTTGCCATTTGGATCCCGGAGTTTGAATTACCATAGAGGTTGGCATATCACCGAATGCGATGTTATGCAAACGAGCATAATTTTCGGATATAAAAGAATGAGAGGCTCCTGTATCGAAAAGAACAGATGCCGGGTGGCAATTAACAAGAAGCATACTGAGAACGACGTTGGGATCCTCTTGAGCTTCTTCGGCAGAGATACAGTTGACATGGCCACGTGAAGCGGTGACCGGCTTGGCGTGGAACACTTTCCCTGTCGGCTTGCCACGGCCAACAACTTTAGCAGACTGGTTGGGGTTGGTCTGGGGACACTCACGCATATAGTGGCCAGATTCCCCACACTTGAAACAAGTCACGGAACTGGTACGTGGAGGAGCATTGTTGGTTGGACCCCCATAAGGCTTGGCTGGTGCAGACTGTTGAACAGGGCGAGGCGCCTGGAAAGATGGCCTCGGTGTGAACCTGGGTGGCAGGGCGGTGTTGGGTACCCACACGCGGCGCTTCTGAGGACCAGCACCGGATGAGGAACCCATGTCACGGCCATGCTTGCGTGTTGCGTCATAGTCAGTCTGACCAGTTTCAGCACTGATGGCTTTGTTGACAAGTTTCTGAAAAGATGTGCACTCATGCAGACGGAGGTCACGGCGAAGCTCAGGACTAAGTCCCTTACGGAACCTTGCTTGCTTCTTGGCATCAGTAGACACTTCCTCAGTTGCATATCATGCGAGGTTACCAAACTCCCTGCTGTAAGCATCCACAGAAAGTCGGCCCTGAGTGAAACTTCAAAATTCCTCACGTTTACGGTCCATGAGACCCTCTGGAATGTGATGTTCACGGAAAGCCTCACTGAATTCAGCCCAAGTAGTGACATGGCCCGCCGGGCGCATAGCTCCATAATTCTCCCACCATAGACTGGCGGGGCCTTCAAGATGATATGCAGCAAAGGTGACCTTGTCAGCCTCCGCTACCAGCGCGGAACGCAGTTTGTGAGAGATACTGCGAAGCCAGTCATCAGCGTCGAGAGGCTCGACGGAGTGGTGGAACGTGGGTGGATGTAATTTGATAAAATCACTAAGTGACACCACGTTAGTCCTCTGATGGTGTGCTGTGTTCTGTTCAATACGCTCCAACAAACGGTTGGTCTCCCGCTTGTTTCTCTCAGCTTCCATCATAACCTCGGCTAGGGAAGGAGGATGAGGCAGATTTGCATCCCTGACTTCACTGCCTTCGGCCTGCTCTTGAGGAGCAGGGTTAGTGCGCGTGTTGACCATCCTAGGTAAACAAGACAATGATTTAGTCAGGATGATAAAATTCTGACATAGGATATAAAATGTAAGGAATAACTCGGAATGCAAGATGATCATCCATATGACATGGTAGATACAGAAACTGCTTCTTTTATTCCATCGTCATACACACCATACAGGGTTTAGTACAAGACCAAACAAAGTACTATTACGGTGAAAAGAGGATTACATCTCATCGGAGGCATTCCAAGCTCCTATACATTATTTTTCTACACCTCCAGAAAGAGTACAAACTAGGTCATATCCCACGAGTCACGCAGGACGATAGACGACACAGCTAGTGCGAACTAGTGATACTACCACTAACTCAGACCGATCCGTAGTAGTCCTCGTAGAAGTCACCTCCATAGCCTGGAAGCTCAACATGATCATCCGGAAACAGACGATCTCGCGGAGCTTGTGGACCATAGGGGCTAGGATGAGGTCTTGGACCAACAGACGGTGGCCTGCGGGGACCGCGAGGTGGGGTGATGCCTCCTACATCACGCCAACCCATCACGTCTGGCAGAGCAGATCTCACAGGATAGAGATCGCGCATATCCGAATATCCAGCTTGCACCGCCGGTGCGAACCGAGTCAATGTGGCCCAGTGGTCAGCACGGGTATTGAAGAGCTCTAACCTCAAGGCCCGATTTTCACGGTCCTTATCCTCGAGCATCTCAGCAGTGGTGCGAGTCCGTGAATCCTCCTGAGTGGGGTCAGCATAGATAGCCTGGAGATACCCTTGTGCTCCCGGAAGTGATCCTGGCATATACCGGAAATCAGAGTCCCGAAATAGTCCAGATCTGACTCACATGATGGTCATCATAGAGTAGGCGGCGTCCTGCACAGCCATCTCAATGGTAACCCCGAGTCCATAGGAGCAGTGAAGGGGCTCGGTGGATCCAGGATAAGATGGAAATATCCTGACAGTGCAGAGATACTGGCTTTGATTAAAGTCTCGGAATTGCTCTTCGACCGTGTACTCAGGATACCAGCGGTATCCAGCCTCAGTCATTACCCTGACCAACTTGGCAGTATGGCCGGGTACATCTAGGCATCGAGTCAGGCGAACCACTTGATTGAGGTCGCGAGTGGCCATCTGAAAGCACAATCATAATGCAAAGGCATTAGAATTTCTAGCAAAATTTCGGCAGCATAACAGCTGTAAATGCTCAAGAAGGATTTTGAGACATTTGACAAAGGATTTCATACACACTCAACATCATCATATCAAAGTTCTGAGACCATCCTAGCAACATAATATGGTAGAAGAACTGAACTAGGCTTGTATCCATCATACCTATAAGGTACTACTGATTAGTAACACGTGATCCTGATAGAGAGAATAGATCCTAATTCCTTAACCCCCGGTGGAAGAATGGACTGACTCAGATCAGAATGTCATAAGATAAAGGAGTAAAAAGAGCCTTACGTTCCAACCCACAAACAATTCCCCTACATATAACTAAAGAATTTCTAGACTCAACATCGACCAGTTTGGCTTGGAGAACCTACAGGCAGTCCGGCTCTGATGCCAACGCTGTCAGGACCCCGACTCGATGTCACATCGATCTAGCCGGTAACACCTCATATCACTTTGCGGCCTCACGCACGGTATCCCCACGAGTGTCGCCTTACCTTTGCCCGGGACCGTTTGCGCCTTTTGGCTCACGTATATGATAGTGTCGCTAGCATCCATATGATAAGGAGCCCGGGCTGACATGACTAGTCATAAACCCAAAGTGGCACAGACTTACAGGGACAGGCATCCATGACCCAGCTTCGAACGTGTCGGTCATCAGCAAGTGGGTCCGGGCTGTAGCACTGGGCTAGCAGGACTCCGGTAAACCGGGCTGTAGCGGGCTAACAGGACTCCGGTACTCAAAGCGTGACATTTCCCCGAAGGGACAGACACAGGAACGAAGAAGGACACATGCCGGCCAGCCTAAGTGTTCCAGAGCAGTAGCAAGCTACCATGGCTCAGCGGTAACACTAGGAGACATTTCCCGGTAAGAGAGGCTACTAAAGATAAACAACTAGGTAGTCAGATCCCACACATACCAAGCATTTCAATCATACACACAATATGCTTGATATGTGCAAATACAACGAAGCATCACAACATGACTCTACGATACAAGTACTTTATTTAAGGCTCAGGGAGCCATACATAACATACACAAAGGTACGGGTCACACGACCCAGCATTCAAGTCATACAGTCATACAAACCAGCAGTGGAAGTAACTTGTCTGAGTACAGACAACTAGTAAAATAAAAGAGGCTTGGAAAGCCTAGCTATACTACGTGGTCCTTCACAAGCTCAGGGTCACCACCTGGGCCTTTAGCCTACTCGTTGATGTCAACGTCTACATAGAACCCATCAGAAGGGGTTGCAGCGTCTTCTGTAAAAATGTAAATTATAGCAACATGAGTACAAAGGTACTCAGCAAGACTTACATCAGATCCTACATACATGCATATTATCAAGAAGGGTTGGTGGAGTTATTGCAGCAAGCCAGCTTTGACTCTTGGCTAGACTATCCTACGATACTTCAACTTGAAACGGTTTTGCGCACACGAGTCCACTACCCACCACTTCAATACACTACCGAGGATCCGCCTCCGTCTTCCTACGGAAGAGCCATCCTCGGCACTCACACTTATCTTGAGGCTTTTAGTAGTTTCCATTTACTTGTCTATGAACTGTATAGGCAACCAAGTAGTCCTTTACCGCGGACGCGGCTATTCGAATAGATCATGTTAACCCTGCAGGGGTGTACTTCTTCATACACGCTCTCACCACTTACCGCCATTTACACGACATGTACTCGGCAACCTTCAAGCGGAAGCCCAACGTGGGTGTCGGCCACGACCTACCTAATCACCTAAGTCTCTAGTCCAGGTTTATCGCCTATTCGGGTTCCATCCATGAGGAGATCCGGCCGAGGTATCGCTCACAGCCCCAAACGATGTGAACAGGGTTCCCGAGATACCTAACGGGTATTCGGTACACCGTGCCACGTACCTACCGCATCACAGCCCACCCCTACGGTCAGCGCTGTCCACGGCCTCCAGTAGGCTACAAACACCAGAAACTACTTGCAACTCCTGGACGGAGAACTAGGGTGAATAAGAAGCCGAGAGGGTCCATTGGTTTCGGGCCCAATGCATGGTAGTAGCTGATCCTTAAATCACACATACAGATCTCAGTGCTTAAGGTCGGCTTCAATGAAACAACCCACCATGTACTCCTACATGGCCTCTCATCGATACCTTACCAAATCGTGTTCACCACACCACTCTCATTACCGACATAAACATTTCACTCTAGCCCATCACCCAGATGAACCAGACCTGACACGACTCTAAGCATAGCAGGCATAGCAAGGTAGGAACAACACATACATATGGCTCAATCAACTCCTACACATGCTAGTGGGTTTCATCTAGTTACTGTGGCAATGACAGGTCATGCAGAGGAAATGGGTTCAACTACCGTAGCACACAGCAGTTTGAAACGCGTTGTCTTAATGCAGTAAAAGAGAGCAGGAGCGAGAACATGGGATTGTATCGATATGATCAAATGGTTGGTTGCTTGCCTGATGGTTCGATGCACTGATACGGTTCTTCGTTAGGGTAATCACGGTACTCCTCGGAGGCAGAACCTGTCGCAAAGGACACCGATACACAACCATCACCAAACAATGTGCAACAATATGATGCATGCATGAAACATGGCAATATGAGTGTGTTGGGCTAATGCAACTAAAACCAGAAGGGTTTGAACCAATTTGAATCAAAGATTCAAATTTCAAACTCAAGCGTGGCCTTTTAAAGTGCTTTTCCTTGTTCTGCTTAAACATCAAGTTAACTTGTTTAGTCATGCATGAAAGTAGTACAGATGGATAGATTGGATTTTTCTGATCATTTTTCATATATAATTTGTCTGATTTGGAGTTACAGAATAAAAGTTATGAATTTTTGAAGTTTAAATAATATTCTGGAATTTCCTGATTTAAATTAAATCCAGAAATATATATATTGCGCCAGCATGACGTCAGCATGACGTCAGTGGTCAACTGCGGCTGGCTGGGGTCAAACCTGACGTGTGGGGTCCACACGTCAGTGACAGGGGGAGTTAACAGAGTTAATTTAATCCTAATTAGGAGTTAGTGGCGCTGGGGCCCACTGGTCAGTGTCAGGGGGTTAACTAACAGTGATTAGCGCTAATCTAACCACCTGGCCGACGGGGCCCACGCGTCAGTGACCCTGGGGGGTCAAACCCCAGGTCAAACAGGTCAAACCCACCGGCGACATGACGTCGGCGAGGCCCGAGACGGCGGCGCGATACGGAAACGCGCTACAGGGCACGGGCGAGGCCGTGCTTGGGCTCGTTGGAGAGCCCTTGCTCCCGCGCGTCGAACGGTGGTGGTGGCCGTGCCTGTGGTGGCCGGTACCGACGACGGCGAGCTCGTGAGCGGCGGCCGGAGTTCGGGTGCGGTCGGGATCGGCGCTGCTGCTCGCAGGCGAGGGAGCTGAGGCGCTGGAGGGGCTCTGCGGGTCGCGGCAAGCACAACGGGTGCACGCCCGTGACCAAATGGTCACCGGGGCTTCGCCGGCGACGAGCCCGTGCGGCGGAGCGTCTCGGCTCCCGTAGAGGGGCGGCTAGAGCTCGAAATCGAACATGGGGTTAGGGGGAAACGAAGCAAGGGCTCACGGGGATCATGCAGGGAGGGTCAGCGAGCTCGGGGAAGCACGAACGGCGGCGAATCGACGGCGAACATCGGCGGCGGTCGAGGACGAAGACGATGGCGTGGAGGCGATGCAGAGCTTCCCGAGGGGCTTGGCTTGGTGGGGAGGAAGAGGGGGTCGCGGCGGAGCTCCTGAGCTCAGCGGAGGGGCGAGGGGTGGCCGGTGGCGGCTGCTATGGCGAACGGCGGCGATGGTGGCGTTCGGACACGGGAGAGGGAGAGCGAGGGAGAGGAGGGGAAGAACCGAGGGAGAGTGAGAGAGAGCAGGGGGAGGGCGTGGCGTCGTCCCAGGCCATCCAGACGAGGAGGGGAGGGGCAGGCAGGCAGGGAGGAAGGTGGCGTGGCGCGGTGGCGCGCGCGCGCGCCGGGCACACTCCCCTCCCTCTGTCGAGGACGAAGACGACAGAGGAGGGAGACGGGCTGGGCCGCCTGCTGGCTGGGCCGGCCAGCTGGCTGGGCCGGACAGGGAGGAGCCCAGGTAAGCTTCTCCTTTTATTTATTTCTGTTTTCTAATTTCTGACATTTGTTTTGATTTAAATAAAATATTAAATCATTTTATTATCTTATGCCAATTCTTGCAGGAGCTAGATATATTATTCCAGAGCTCCCCAACAGGTGGCATAATTTTTGGACATATACTAATATATATAACTAATATATTTCCAATGCAAATATTTATGCATTAATTCCAAATGCCCAAAATAAATACCTATGAGCTCTTAAAAATATTGGTTTGATTTTTATCTCTGTCCAATATTTTCAGAGAGCAACATGAGCATTTTCTTGGACCCTTTTGGAGAAATTTTTATTTGGGTCATTTTCAAAAATGATTCTGAGGATTTCACAATTCCCCATTTCAAAATTAAATGGAATTTTAAACATGATGCACACACTCTGATGCATGACTAGCTAGGGTGTGACATGAGGCCACTTGAGTTGTTCTTATTGAAGTTGGGTCTTGTATTCTTCTTACTCCAAAACTGTCTTGAGGCAAGAGCCATGTGCTCATGATAATCATACTTCGTGTCCTCGGGGTTGCTCTCCTCATCTTCCTCATCTGCTTCTTCTTCCACACTAACCTTGGCCTTCAAGGCAAGATTGGGCTTCTTTGCCCTTTGGGAACGGAGCACCACATTGTCGGCGGTCTTGTCCAAGATGCTCATTGCAACAAACTCATCCAACACTTCACCAGAGGTCATGGAGTGGAAGTCCGGTCTTTGACGAATGACAGAGGACATGGCCTTGTTGTAGGGCATCATGGCCTTGAGGAACTTGCGCTTGATCCAATTGTCATCCGTGTCCTTGCTCCCATGATCTCTGAGTGCGACCGCGAGTTTGGTCACTCCTGGAAAGAGCTCACGAGGTTCTTCATCCTCTTTCATTGCAAACTCATCGGCTTCATCTTGCACCACTTCATATTTGGAGCGTTGAATGCTAGCACTTCCTCGATAGAAACGCTCGACACATTTCCATGCTTCTTTAGCCATGGCATGAGGTCGAAGATGAGGGAGATCTTCGGGAAGGATTGCATCTTGGATGATGAAGAGAGCACTCTCATTGAATTGATTGTCCACTTCTTCTCGAGGGGTGAAGTTGCTTGGGTCATGAGGATAGAAACCTTCTTCAATGATTCTCCAAAGGTTAGTATTCACATGTTTTAAATGACGCTTGAAGTGATAAACCCAAGAATCAAAATCTTCATTTTTCACATATTTAGGAGGAGGACCAGCATGATTCAAATGAGTAGAGGGGATCGGTCCTCTAAACACTGGGGGTTCCACATTGGCAAAGATGCCGGTGCCATTTCTACCACTAGTAGAAGGACTCTTTTCAATATTAGCTTCCCCCTTGTCGGAGGTAGCATCCGTCACCTTGTTAGTGGGATCACCCACTTTCATCGGCGAGGATAGTTTAAGTCCTTCTAGAAATTCAGTAAACATGCTTTTAACCTCGGCCGTCATGGAGGTTTTCAATGTGTCTAAAGCCACAATGAATTCCTCATGTGAGACCGAGGTTCCCCCTTCGGCCGAAGACGAGATGGGATTCACACCAGAGTGTTCCTCCGCACCGTCGTTGATGTCAACCATACTCTTCGGACGGCAAAGTCCTTAATAAAGAGACGAGGCTCTGATACCAATTGAAAGAATCGATATGGTTGAATAGAGGGGGGGTGAATAGGCAACTAACAATTTTTAAGCTTTTCTTTACCAAATTAAACTTTGCAACAAAATAGGTTGTTTAGATATGCAACTAAGCAACCTATATGATGCAATAACAACTAACACAGGAGCAAGCAAGGGATACAACACAAGTATGCTTGCAAGAGTAAAGGCACGAAATAACCAAGAGTGGAGCCGTTGGAGACGACGATGTGTTACCGGAGTTCCTTCCTTTTAAGGGGAAGTACGTCTCCGTTAGAGCGGTGTGGAGGCACAATGCTCCCCAAGAAGCCACTAGGGCCACCGTATTCTCCTCACGCCCTCACACAATGCGAGATGCCGTGATTCCACTATTGGTGCCCTTGAAGGCGGCAACCGGACCTTTACAAACAAGGTTGGGGCAATCTCCACAACAATTGGAGGCTCCCAACGAAAGCACGAAGCTTCACCACAATGGAATATGGCCTCGAGGTGACCTCAACCGTCTAGGGTGCTCAAACACCCAAGAGTAACAAAATCCACACTAGAAAGTATGGGGGAAGTAAATATCCTTTGGTGGAAGTGTAGATCTAGGTCTCCTCCTTCAAACCCTAGCAAATCAACAAGTTTGAGTGGCTAGAGAGAGAGATCGGGAAAGAGAGCTTGAGAGCATCAATGGTGGAGTGAGAGAGGTAAAAGGTGGGTGTGGTAGGTGGAGGAACCACCTTATATAGCAGCCCACTAAAATCCAACCGTTACTGCGTTATCAGTACTGCAGCGGTACAACCGCTCCTTGTCCCGGTACAACCGGGACTCGCGATGTAGCTGCAGAACCCTACCAGGCGGTACAACCGGGCCATCGGGCGGTAGTACCGGTCATTAGCAAATAACCGGACCAACCGCCCAGCCACCGCACAACTACTGCACCGAACCAGAACGGAGTCACCCTTGAGGGCGGTAGATGGGCGGTGCAGGGCCGGTGCAACCGCCTGGTCTTGATTGCTTGAGCGGCTAAGGAATGAGCGGAATAACCGCTCGAACCTCCAGTTGTACCGGTTGAAAAGGAACAACCGGACCAACCGGGCCACCACCGCCCAGCCACCGCATCAGAACAGAACCCTGACCGGTACATGGGCGGTGCATGGCCGGAACAACCGCTGCTGGTCATTGCAGAGTCAGGTGGCGGTACCACCGCCCGGAGGCAGCGGTACCACCGCTCGACAATGGCAGAGAAGCGTCAGGAGCCAGCGGTACTACCGCTCGGACGAGCGGTACAACCGCTGGGAATACACAGCAAAGGTTAGATTAAAATGGAGGCACTCTCTCGACAAGAAGAGGGGTGATGGAGGTGTACGTGAATGGAATCCCCTATTCTTTCCAAAGTGGATTCCCTCTTGATAGTACGGGATCCCTATGACCAAAGAGATAAAAGCGTAGAGGATTCTGTCTTCAACGATTCCTTCGAGAGAGAACCACTAACCGATGAAAGCCTAATCATTGAGAACCTGAAACATTTAGCACATGATTAGACCAACAAAGGGTTGTCATCATCATCCAAAACATAAGGAATGGAAATGCCCTTTCACTATCTATCCTCTATAACACTATGCTCCCTAGTTTTACAGAGCCCACATTCAATAGATTTCTCCAATTGAAATTGGGTCACCCGATTTCGACAGGTTCAACAATTTCTCAAAACTATCTCAGCCAATTCTTTCATACCATACACTATGCTTCCTAATTTTAAGGCCTCACAATTAATTGACGCCTTCTATTTAAAATTGGGTCACCCGATTTTGACCTGGTAATTTTTTTTCTAGGAGCTCTCCTATTCAATTATTAAATTCACTATGTTCCCTAATTTTTAAGCTCTTTCATTCAATTGACGTATTGATTTTGGATTTGGTATATGATTTTGACAAGGCCAGTGATCAGTCGACTTATAAAAACATATCAATCCCGCGCACCCTCCCATCACTTGTAAAAAAACACCACCACCATATGAAATTCTAGCAACAATGTAGTACATGCTGTCACTAACGCAGAAATTTCGCCACATAAATATAGGTTGATTAGCAGATAACACAAAATGACAACAAAAGGCCTACCAAATCACTACATTATAAATAAAAATAAAACGCACTCCATCATCTCTGTCACCCGCCAACTAAATATTCCACCAATTCTAAAATATAAGGGGTGTTAATTTTGACCAAGTTCAGAGCAAAAAATACCGACATCCACAATATTAAACAAAAAAATTATGGAAATTCATTTCATGATGAATCTAATCATATTGATTTGATATGGATTTTGATATATTTCTCTACACATTTGATCAAACTTAAAAGGTTTAATTTTTCAAGAAAGTAATACATCTTATATTTTGAAATAGAGTGAGTATTAAAAAAAATACTAGCGGTGCAGCAAAGCGTGCTCAACCCTTCTAGTAAATACAATATGCTTCCTAATTTTTAAGCACTCACAATCAATTGGAGTCTTCAATTTGAAATTGGGTCATCTAATTTTGACAGGGTCAACAACTTATTATGGAGCTCTCTCATTCAATTCTTTTAATTCACTATGCTCCTTAATTTTGGAGCTTTTCAGTTCAATTGGGGTATTCAATTTTGGATCTGGTTCATGATTTTTGACCAAGTCAATAGTTTTTCAAATCAATCGGGAGGAGAACTTGCCTATAAAAATATATCAATCATGTGCACCCTTTCACCACCTAGAAAAAAGGAAGCACCAACATCTGATATTAATTGTAGCACCAAGATAGTACATGGAGCTACCGACACAAAAATGTTTCCCACATAAGTATAAGTAGATTAGGATAACATCGGATCACACCGCAAACGGCCTACCCAAACACCGTATTACAGATTAAAAACACAGTCCATCACCGCCACCACCACACAGACACACTCGCCAAACGAAATACTCCTTCAGTTCCAAAATATAATGTGTACTTGTTTTTGAAAGTCAAGTTCCTTTAGTTTTGTCCCAGTTCAGAGTCAAAGTTATCGACACCCACAATAATGAATAAATAAAATATTAAAATTCATTTCATGATGAATCGGGTGATACTGATTTGATATGCTGAATACTAATACACCAACGGCGCAACAAAGCGCACCCAACCTTCTAGTTAGAACTAATTCATGAAGGAAAGTAAAGATGGTATTGCACAGATCACCATGTACATCTGCAAGTCATATACATATCAAATGGCGAGGTGATGTAACCCTATCTAGAATTATGGGGTAAAAGCACTGAAATATGCAGGCTCCCCGCTTCTTGCCAGCCGTCATGTTTTTCGCATGGCCGAGTAACGACCCGTCATATAATTCAGGCTAACCAAATGCATCAGTAAATTGCTAGCCCGGTGTACTCTCAGGCTAACCATCTTCTCTTGGACCGTTGATAACATGAACCAACAACCTTCAACACCCATTCCATCCCAACCGAGCATCACATGATTATATTGTTCATCACATTGAGACACCATGATAGTGTGGTGTATAGGACAACCACAGAAGAAGAGTAAATTGGTCAGTGGAGGGATGAGACTGAGGGAAAATAGTTGATTTCGTAGAGTATGCGGGATAGGCTTGTGCATGTTCTAAATCTGGTTATCCACTGGTAGTTCCTGGTGTCTCCTATGCTTACATCTGTGAAATATGTCTCCCCACATACACGGATCAAACATTATAAAACTATATATTTTCAACACATAGAAGCAAGATGAGCAACACTTAGTGAAGGCTCACTTCTTATAAAAGACTTGACTGGTACATGTAGTTACATGAAGTCACTAGTCCTCGGTTTGGTCAATAGAGAATAACTCCATGCACTTATGAGCTTCCTCCTCTGGTAGGTAAGAGCTATGAGAACTTGTATACAAATAATGAAATTGTTATGCTTATTTCCCCTAAGGCATGTTTGAAGCATTGAGAACATTAAATGAATGATGCATTTTCTTTAAAAAAATGTGCTCAACTAGGTGAGTCTATTAGGATGTGCGAGCTTTGAAGAAACAATGAAGTTCCAAAGTATTTTATAAGTGTTGACCTCCAATATATGCCAAGATGAGGCAACTAGTCATCATAAAAGAGATAACATTATGTTCTTGATGAGAAAAGGCGGGCCTTCTGACTCGAATCGACAATGCTCCCTACATGTCAACTACATATTTTATCAATCAACCGGGGGATGGGGGTCCCACATGAATGGATTACCCAAAGGGTTACCGATTTGCGCTAGAGAACGAGGAAAGGCATAGACACCATGACATGGCATCAACGTTTTGTTGTTGTGAGCTGAATCTACCAATCCGAAGGGAGAAATCAGAGATAATGTTCCTAATTATTACAAAGTGTGTGTAGAACTCGTTTGAGAAAACACAAGTTTTCCGAACGTCCCAAAGCTTCCATTGCATGGTGCGATACTGAGGGCCAGATTTCATGGTTGAGGCTGGTGGGTGCGGCACATCCCAAATAAGTTCGAGTGAGGCATGGCGCAGCAACCCCAGGGAACTCTAGACCTACACAACAAGTGGGCAGAGAAGGAAGATGTGAAGTGTGTCCTCGAAGGGGGCATCACAGGTGAGGCGGACAAAGTCATTGATGATAGTCTTGCGAAGCGGATCGGCCTTCGAGTTGAGACGATCCCCAAATAGTAGCTACCCGAAGACTTATACCAGACAACAACACCAAACTCGGAAGAGGCAACTGAGTTAAGGCAGTTTCGCAAGTTAGAAAGCAGACCATCTTGCATGACGTGCGAGACTAAAGTGTTGTGGTTGGTGGAATGTTTGTTGAGGTCTGGGAAGGTTGTGCCTACTGATTCGGAAAATCCCCTTAGTAATCATGTGTGAAATAATTAGAGTGTTCATCTCTCAACCGACCAGATAACTTTTCGGATGCCCTCTTGTGCGCAAAAAACTATTACTCCCTCCGATTTTAAATATAAGGCCATTGTCAAAAATAAAATATGCATCTATATATAAGGCCACTATCTCCTACAAAGATGAATTTATTGTATCTTTATCTCGTACGATGATGTTTATTAATGAAAATTTTTCTTGCAGCCACAAAGAAAGAAGCAACACATTCAACATGTTTAATTAGTCCACCAAGATTCAAGTCATAGACTTGGCATAGGTGTTCCTATTTTCCTAGAGTTATTACAACCTTTTCGGCAATGTTTGTTCGGTGGGGGAAGATGTTCCCGTCGACTACGAGGCGTCTGTGATGACTTCGTTAATCTCAAAATATGATGCTAACTCCGTATATCGAAGGTGGGTGCTGAACAAGCAGGCAGGCCCAACGTTGTTTATCTTTTTTTTTTGCGGGAAAAAGGGAAATTTCTATTAACTCAAGGAGGCAAGTCAGCCAGTACCATTACAACAATATTGCTTAAGCCTGAGCCCACCAAACTGCAGTACGAGGAGTACTTCTACCATATGCACCAAGCTCACGACTAACTTAATTTTGGGAACGACTAATAGCATTAATAGAAATCTCCCTAGGGTCATCAGTGACCATCCTCTTGATCTCCTCAATGAGTACATGAAACTTCGACCTGTCCACCGACGTGGCCTTTATCATTTTGACAGCTTCGGTACTATCCATCTCGATCGCAATAGGGAGCTCAGTCCAGTATAGTGCAAGCTCAAGGCCCTCCCTACAAGCCGCTAGTTCAGCATGGAGACTATTGTCATAGGTACGAATCTCCCTACAAGCCGTGAATATAATTTTGCCGCGATCCGAACGGAGAACCATGCATCCTCCCGTAGCTCCTGTAGCATGTACATAGCTGCCACCTACGTTCAATTTCGTCCAGCCAGTAGGAGGCATAACTCAGCGCTGGTCCATCTTACTCGACACTTCTGGATGTTGCGTCGGTGCATCAGTCTGCACTATCATCTTGCCCTTATCCATACCCCCTTGAGGCCATTGATGTAAACGGAGCAAGGAATTAATATATCCATGAAGGAATCTGCGTGACGCTTCAGTTGGCGGTGGAGCTTTCCCATGGGTAATTTCATTCCGCACATACCATGCTCGCCACATGGTCATGAGAACTACTATGCACGTGGTTTCCGAGAGAGGCTCCAACAGGGAGAATAACCATTCCGGTCCTGTATTGATTATGTCCTCAACCTTCGGCATGGGCCAGTCTGATGCCATGGCACGCCACAAATCCATCGCAAGGGGGCACCTGCACATTGCTTGGAAACCATCCTCTCGTGCCACACCACAAAGGGGACACATATCAGTAAGCTCAAGGTGGCGAGAACATTTATTAGCCCATGTTGCAAGCGAGTTGGACACCAGTCTTCATGCAAAGACGTGTACCTTTGGGGGAGCAGGGCAACCCCATATGATCTTCCAGATGGCGCGACGACCGTCTAGTGCCCTGCTCAAGGCTGTCGCCAATGGACGCTCGCGTTCGTCCATGGAAAGGCGGTAGGCGGATCGAACGGTGAAGATACCGCTCTTCTCCGGCGCCCAAGCGATGATGTCCTCGGTAAGGCATGACGAAGTACGGATGCAGGCAATATTGTCGACGTCGATCGGAAGGAAGTATCGCCGAAGCACGTCGAGGCGCGAAGCACCGGACGCATCTAGTAGGTCCGCCACCCGCCGCAGTCTGCAGGTAACCTGTTGCGTAATCGGCTGCCCTGTTGGCGCCGTGGGCAGCCATCGATCCCGCCATATGCGGATGTTTTGCCCGTTTCCGACATGCCACACCAGACCCTTTTACAAGATCTCGAGGCCATATTGGATGGCCTGCCATGTAGGGGAGGCATTTCCTGAAAATACCGTGTCCTCCAGACGCCCCTCCGGATAGTATCGGGCTTTGAGAACCTGCGCACATAGACTGTTAGGATTAATCAAAAGTCTCCATGCCTGCCTCGCGAGGAGTTCTTGGTTGAAGAGACGGAAGTCTCTAAAATCTAGCCCTCCCTTCATTTTATGCGCCTGAATATGCGGCCACGCATCCAATGAGTTTTCCTTTTGCCCTCAGACGAGCCCCACCAAAAGTTTCGGACCATCCTCTTCAGATCATCACAAACTGACATCGACAACTTGAAAACACCCATAATATAAGTGGGAATGGCCTGCGCTACAACTTTGATCATGGTTTCTTTCCCTGCGAGTGATAGAGTATCTCCCCAGGCTATAAACCTCTTCAGAAGTCTTGATTGCAAGTTCTGAAATTTACCCCTGTTCATACGCCCATCTGGTGTAGGGAGACCCAGATAATGTTCCTCAAAAGTGACCATATCAACATGCAATATTGTGCGCACCTTTTCCTGGCTGTCCGTAGTACAAGAATTTCCAAACAGTACAGTACACTTGGCGGGATTAATGCATTGGCCTGTAGCTCTCTCGTACGTGAGCAAAACCTCATGTACTATCTTAGCTTGTTCCTCTTCTGCTTTAAAGAATAGCATGGTGTCATCTGCAAATAGCAAATGAGAGACACCCGATGCTCTACGGCAGACTTTCAGGGGTGTGTAGTCGCCCCTATCTTCTCCATCCTTCAACAAAGCTCAGAGACCATCAGCCACAAATAGAAACAAGAACAGAGACAGAGGATCACCTTGCCGAAGCCCACGCGTCGGTGCAAACGAATCCAAGAGGGTCCCATTAAATTTAATAGTATATCTCACCAAGGTGACACACGTCATGATCCAGTTCACCCAACGGCGAGAGAAGCCTATCTTTTGCAACGTTCGCTCCAAGAAGATCCAATCAACCATATCATAAGCTTTTGACATATCAAATTTGTAAGCACAGAAACTTTTATTCAGGTCTTTTTCCTGTTGAATATAATGAATGCACTCAAAAGCAAGCAAGGCATTATCAGTAATCATCCGCCCAGGAACAAAGGCACTCTGTGCTGGCGAGATGATTTCATCAAAAATAGGACGCAGCTGGTTGACCAAGCATTTAGACACCACCTTATAGATGACATTGCACAAACTAATAGGACGAAACTCCATGAGCCGCTCAGGGTTATCTACCTTTGGGATGAGGACGATGGAAGTGTCATTCACCCCATCAGGCATGACCCCTGTCCGAAAAAACTCCTTCACTCCTGCAATAACCTGCTCTCTCATGATGGGCCAATTCCTCTGAAAAAATCTTGCAGGGAACCCATCTGCCCTGGAGCTTTGAGAGGACCAATTTGTAATAGAGCATCCGCAATCTCCATGTCTGTAAAATCTGCACACAGACCATCATTCATGCCACCAGTAACACGGGAATTAATTAAGTTAATCACTGGGTCCGCACATAGCGAGGCGTCGGCAGCAAACAGATTGGAAAAATAAAACGTTGCCATAGCAGCCATAGACTCGTGGTCCTTATGCACCACTCCTGCATCATCAAAAAGTGACTCAATACGATTTTTTCGTGCGCGCCAAACTGCATTCCGATGAAAGAATTGTGTGTTGCGGTCACCCTCCCGCAACCACGCGATTCGAGATATCTGCAACCATAACATCTCCTCTCTGTACAGGAGTTCATTCATCCTTTCAGTAGCATCTCTAATTTCCTTCCGGTCTGCATTCATAGACATAAGGCCAACTCCACCGCACGACCCCAAACGGACATTCGGATTGGCCGGATTTTGTCCCTTTGAGGCGCCGATGGGTTCTCCCGTATCTGGCTGTGTCCGTTGGGTCGTGCGTGCGCCCACCGTGCGGCCGCACCCCAAATCACGTCCGTGTCAGAAAAGCAATAAAGAAAGAAAACATAAATAAAATGACTAAAAAAGTAAATAAACGCAGTTTAATAAAGATAAAACTTAGTTAGGGGGTCCATGGCCACAAAACGACCCAGTTTCGTCACATTAATAATTAAACATAAAAAAATGGTCGCCGCCGGCGTGCTCCTGCCCGTGCCCGTCGATGCCGTCGCCGTGGCCGTCTTCAGTGGACGCCGGTGTCGTCGTCGTCGCTGACGAGGTCGGCGTAGTCCGGTGGCGTCCACAGGTGGGCCGGTGGTGCGTGGTAGAAGGGGGCGGGCTGGACGGCGGGAGGTGCCTGCACCACCTCCTCCCATGGCGATGCCTCCCGCTCCGGTGACTGCGGCGGAGTGGCGCGCCAGTTCACGCCCACGCCAGCGGCCATCTCCGGAGCAGTGCAGGACCAGGCCCACCCCTGGCCCAGCAGCTGCTGGAACGCGGCCGAAGGCTCCTCCTCCATCGCGTCCTCCCTCCTCTCCTCCGTAAAGGCCGCCATCTGCAGCTCTGGGATGGCCACGTCACCGGCGGCAGAGAGTGCCATGGCCTCCTCCAAACCGTCACATTGCCGCCCGTCCTGCGTGTTCATGGAGTCCTCCATGACACGCTGCACGAGACGGGCCTCCTCCTCCGCCGTTATGCGAGTAGGTGATGATGGCGATGGAGATGGCGACGGCGACGGCGTGGGCGTGAGGTCGCGCACCAGCCAACGCCCGCGCTCCTGGGGAGCAGCCGCTCGGCGCTCTGGGCGTGGCCGCTGTGGCCCCATCGACGTGCCGGCGAAGAAGGACGCCCGCCGCATGTCGTGCTCATCACGGAACCAAGTGTCCCACAATGGCGAGTCGGGGGCGTACCTGGGGTCGTAGTAGAGGTCGTCCGGGAGGAGGCGGAGGCGGCGCTCGATCTCCTGGCGGCGCGCACGGCCGGTCACCGGGACCGTCGGGATCGGCACGCGGTCGGCCGACAGGTGCCAATTGTTGGGGAGGTGGGCGTCGCTCCAGGGGATCGGCGTCCTTGTCTCCCAATAACGGTGGCACACCGACGCGCCGATGTAGTGCCGGTCGCGCTCGCCGGCGGACACGGGGGCGATGGAGAACGCGGGCGGCGAGGGGGGCCGGCATGGTGGCGATGGCGAGGCCGGCTCCTCCTTCTTCACCGAGCCGCGGCGACGCCCCGACGAGGAGCCAGCCTCGCGGTCGTGCTTGCCTTTGCGGCCATAGTTGCAAAGCCCCATGGCTGCGGGCGGGAGGCCGGCGAGTTCTTGGCTAGGGTTTGGGCCTGGGGCTGTCGGGTTTCGAGGAGGCCGCGGGGTGGCGTGGGGCAGTGTGGACGACGACCGGTCCACAGTTTCCACTTAAAAGAAGAACGGCGACCCTTCGACGTGCGGATGACAGGTGGGGCCGCCCGCCCATGCGCATTGATGTGGGCGGGTGGGAGGTAGGTGGCCGCCTGCCACACGGCCCCGACGCGGACGAGGCGCGCCTCCTTTGGTGTCCGCCGCGACCCAAAACCGGCGCAAGTGTGCGCTCGAAATGGGTCGGCCCGGACACAAAACGGACAAGATGGGTCCGGACCGTCGCGCGCTGGGCCGTCTCATTTGTCCCTTTTACCCCAAACGGACGGATGTGGACAGGATATGATCGTGCGGTGGAGTTGGCCTAAGCTCCTCGAAGAGAGAGCGAGACTTGTTAATTTCCTTTATAACATTATAACATTGCCAATTGTTTATCTTTACTGCAGAGTGAGTGTATATGGGGATCTATGATTGTACTGTGTTTAAAAATATATTTAGTTTGGACGGAATAGATTTTCCACAATTAACCGTGCTATTTATTAGTTGACTTTATTTTCGCCATATCTTGAAAATAGGATAGTAACCATGTTTAAAAAACTGAGTGTAGTACTACTGTAATTTCGCAGCAGGTCACGGCTCAAATTTATGGAGTACCTTGCAAATTTTCTCCTCCCGTGCATGAATTGTTTAAACTTCTCATTCGCAAACAAAAAAAAAAAGAAAAAAAAAAGAAGAAGAATTGTTTAAACTTCTGTTCCAACCGCCACCGCCGCAACCACCATTCACAATACACAAACCAAAACCATTCCATTTCCACGAAAGCGTCCCGGAATGGCGAAGCATCCGCGCGCCATGGCACGCAGGAGGTGGACGGAAGTCACGGAACAATCAACAACGACTCGATCGGGCCACCAGGGTGCGCATCACACGCACACAAAGCAGTGCGAGACCGGGTAGACTGAGAGTCAAAATGGGAATGGGCCGACCCGGCCCTGGCCCCGGCCCGGCCCCATGGCCCCAAGGCCAATATGCAAGGCCATGGGCCGACCCATTTCATCAGAATTTTGTGGCCCCATTGACCCATTGGGCACATGAGGCTGATCCAAAATTTAGCAAATGTTTACACATTTAAGAGGATTACAGGTTTTTTGAACCAAATGTTTGCACCGTCCAACATTTGTGGCCTCGCCAAATTACTAATGTACACAGTACAGTAAAATGACAAGGTCCAACCTTTTCACATTTAGTAAAATGGCGAGATCATGTTTCACAGAGTATCAAGCTAAAGACCTCAGTCCAACAGATTCGAACAAGATCAAAAGATTACTAGTTCAACATGCTAAACTTTTCACATCCAGTAGGTTATAGAGAAAGCTGACATGTCTTTGCTTCATCATCTGCTTGAGGTTTTACATGAATTGCTCCAACAAGCATCAATCCTCGATATCTGTATTTACAAAGAAATGTTACAAGAGTAATTATGTGCACATCAACTAAATAGTATATTTATCCCTAAAAATACTAAATAATATATTTATGAACAGAGGAATATTCTTAGTAGCAAAGGCATGTTCCAGAAAACCAATTCATGATCAAGTTTGCAAGAAAATACACTTCTAAATATCCATCATACACTATCCATCATCCACTCCGCAACAAAGATTAGAACAAAGAGAATATTCCCGATTCTCGTAAGCATATCAACAAGCAAGAATGGAAAAAGAAATATATATTAGAGATCAACTATAACTTGGGGAAATCAAAACTAACAGCACTAGTTCTGTGTGTAAAACACTATATATTCATCTACGTGATTGGGCTGCATCTTGCAAATAGTTCCCTGGAACAAACTGTAGATATGAAATCCCTCATTAAAAAACAAACTTCATACTTTAAGTGTACTTTCATATACATGGCACTATATACATCAGAAGGTTTCTCATACCTTGTAAGTCCATTATAATGTCATGAACTGAAGCCAAGCTACGTTGAGTATTAGCTGCAGAAAGAAAGAAGAAACTTGTAAACTTTAAGCATTAATAAGAAACAAAGAAGAAACTTGTGTCTTATGGCTTTACCGGTGGCCCGTATCCAATCTTGTAAGCAAACAAGAGCTTCAAGTGTCGTTGCGGTCATTCGACTTCGAAAATCTGATAGGACTCTCTTCCCTGTGCTGAAGGCGGACTCGGATGCCACCGCAGAGGCAGGAGCCGCCAAGATATCTGCTGCCATGCGACTCAGCGTTGGGTATTCACCTAAGTTGGTCTGCCACCATGCAAGGATATTGAATTGATCACTTCGACGGATGGGTACCTTTGACAAGTACGAATCAAATTCGGTAGAATCCAAATTTGTTGATCGAGCAGTGAGGGTGACATGCTGGCCCCAATCAGCCATAGGATCTTCATCACTTACAACCATGTCATCATCACCTCCTTGTGACATGGGATCTGAGCCATTGCCATTCAATTGGAGGTATTCCTTGAACAATCTCTACTCCTAATGTCTCAGTTGGTAGGTCGCGTTCCGGGTTTTATTTTCGTCCGGTTTTTTTTCGTCCCACCTCGCCTGGTTTTTTTTGTCCCACCTTCCACCGATTTTTTTCGTAGGTTTTTTCGTCCGCTCCACCTATCCCTAGAACTCCCAGAGTAGACGCGGCCGCCCGCCTCTTCCAGCCCCCGCCCTCCAGCCCTAGCCGCAACCCCAACCCCATGGAGGTCGAGATCAAGCTCCGGCTCCCGACGCGGCCGCACACCGGCGCCTCTCCTCCTTCCTCGCGCCCCGTCTGCTCCGCACCGATGCCCCCGCGTGGCCCACGCTGCCGCCGTCCTGCGATCCAAGTTCCAACTGACGCAGCCGGATCTCGTGCGATCTCACAGCTGCCACCGCCGCCGCCGAACTCACAGTCGGATTTCGTGCAATCTCACAGCCGCCGCCGCCGAACTCACAGCTGGATCTCGTGCGATCTCGCTGCCTCCGACGTACGGAAGTCTCCACTGTATGGGATCGCCGCCACGGTACTGGATCGCCGCCACGGACGTAAGAGGCTGAAGCGCGGCGGGTGGGACAGGGTGTGCGTCGCGTTGCTGGAGAACTTCCTCGAACGAACGCTGTGGTGGTGCCATTGTCCATTGATCTGGATGTCGGTAGGATCCTGCTCCAATCGTCCCCTTCTTTCAACCCACAAATATCGCTATGGCATCTGATTTTGCACATACGTACCAAAGCTGATTTTGTACACTGTTGTTGCGAGATCGTTATCCCTTATTCTTAATTTTTGCAGGTAAAAAAAAAGAGGGAAATCAAAGTCAGAAGAATTGAAAATACTATGCAATGTGTCTACAAAAAGTCCATGCTGCCTATTCCTACATAAGGATAAGGATCCACGAGTGGGTATTACTTTCACAATGTTTGTTAGAATCATTCTTTATACGAACTTGGTTGTACTTTCAGCCACAGAGATGCAAATTTCATGGCCTAATGCATGATGTGATAGCATAACAGAATCTAGAGGACCTTCAGACTTGGCTCTTTGCTGGGGCGAAGGGTGTGAAGTGGTTTGCCGCAGATTCAGAGGCCATTTGGTTCATCCATAATCTTCAATGCATCCCTATCCTGATGCTTCTAATTTTCACTGCCCTCGGGTTTTGGAGCATTGTGTAACTTTATTTGGTTCATTGCAGGTGCAGGGAACCTATTGGATTTACATCTTCTACTCTGTAAGTGCCCTTCCGATTGTACCTTTTTTTTATGTGTTGAATCACTGGTTCCCAAGGCTGCCAAATTGATCTTTACCAACAAAGCTTGACAAGGCAGTGTTCGAGGGTGTGCCTAGGTGAAACACATGGTCTCCATCACCCTTTCCTTCTAGAGCCGGTACCAGGTGTGTGCAATTTGATGAAATACAGATGTATGGTGTTTCAATCAGTATGTCGCATAGTTTTTTCATATGTGCTTTGCTGCGAAAAATCAACGCATCATTAATTTATTTCTCAGTTTACATCAGCAAATGACCCTCTACTTGGGCGTCAAATAATGAATGCACGTGATCTAGGACTATTTGCTTTGGTGCTTAATGGATCGCATCATGCATCCTATTTAAACTGCAATGCTTTACATCTAATGTTATTTTTTGAGTCGTGGAACAGTGGCGGTCTTGAAGCGGTGGTGCCTTTCTATACCAAGACTGGATACAAAATAAGGTTGATTTTTGTTTGCTCTGACGATAGGGAGGCAAGACCAGGATCACATTCTTGGCCCCGTTTGAAGGAACGACGATTTTCAGGATTGACGTGGATTGATTTTCTTGAACATGAAGGTGTCATTTTCATTGCCATTGAACATTATAGACAATTAGTTCAGAGGTTTCCTCTCAGATTTATTTGCTCGTTACTAATTTCCTCTGCTCATTACTAATTTTTGCCTACAACGTGTTGTTTCCTGCCTTTTTCTGCTGGTATGGTTAGACATTTGCTTGCTTAATCTATCATGCGAGTTTGTGCAATGGGTAGTGAGCTTGCATATTTCCATTTTATTTATCTTCTCATGTTGGCATGTAATTGGCTTGGTCATTTAAGATGGTAAGAGAAGATTGCGAAGCTATTGTTCCAGCACTTGCAAATATTCCTCGTGTTCATTCGTGAGTAGAGTAAGAACAATATGTGTGTTTTCTGGAAGCTATGGTGGTGGGAGCTGCCATATAAATGGAATGGGACGGAGTCGGAAGCTGAGCGAGGGTTCAATGAAGAAAATGGCAGGGAAAGAAGAATATAATTTGTGTGATTATGTTAACATGGCTTTCTCTCTCTACGTACATATCTCTTTTCTGTAGGAGGCTTGTGATGGCACACAACAATGGAGAGGAGGAGATAAAATAGGAGGATGTCTGAGGAGCATGGCAAAGACAAAACAAAGAATGAAGAATGTCTTTCCATTTCATGATCATCAAACACAACTAAGCTTATTTTTCGTATGTCAACTGTCGGAGCTAAGATGGAGCCTATGGGTGTGGTGAATCGGTGTCGCCTAGAATGTGGATGGAGTGCCCATTGCACTGGCATGAATTATGTGTTGCCAAGCGGTGTCTAGAAAATTAATTTTGAAATTTTAGAAATAAGATCTACACGCAGTGATAATAGGGTGGGGATTTTTAGAACCTAATAAAGTGCTGCGGAGAGACATGGAGGATGTGTTTAGTTTAGTGGATAGCCACCCAATGGACAGGGATAGCCAGTTTTAGAGGGTATACCGGTGCTTGCATTTGTAGTATCCAGACAAATATGGTATGCAATGATGAAATCCTGACGATCTACACCCACATCACTGTATTTTGTTCACTTGCTTGCTTTCCTTGCTATTATTGAAGGAGCAACAGAAGAGGCTTTTAGTGTTGTAATATATGCCCGACTGACTTATAAATTCAATAGCTCAAGAAAACTTTCAAAAAATTACTTTGATTGGCTAAAGTATGCACATGTATATAACATGTTATCTTTTTTCCTTCAGTTAACTACATGTGAAGCTGAAGCTAAGCCAATGTGCTTTTCCAGAAGAAGGCCAAGGTACATCAATCCAACACCAACCCACCTGCTATGGAACTAAGGGAGGAAGGAAAAAGAACATTGCCCCTGAAGGCTCGAGACGCACAAACAGGAAGCTGAGTTCGGGAAAGGTGGTTGTCTCCTTGACGCACACCATAGTGCCCATCTTTTCTATTCTAATGTCTTGTTCCTTGGACATGTATTTGATCTCAGGCTTTCTTAAGTGGTCCGTACTAACAAATGAAATGCGCAGAAGGAGATACTTATGTTATTCTGTTGTTGCAGACACCTTGTGCTTTGTGCAGACCATCAATGCCTTTTCCTCCTGTTCGGCCAGGAGATGAATGCTTTCTAAACATTGGTAATAACAATGAGATCAGAGAGTACTGCTCTATTGATTGCTCTTCTAAATCTTGTGAGTGCAAGGTATGTAGGGATCCAAGGATATTTATTGAGACCACTTCTCCCTTTTGACGAGCAAGCACTGTTTTATAGGTTATTGGCCACAATAATCTCATAATGGTGTCCTGCTATGTAGAACATGATTGCAAGATAATATATTTCCAAATGATACTTTATTTGGTGCCTATGTTATTGTTGAAGTGAGTAATCATTTGTCACCTAAAATTGCAAGGCATGCAAAGTGTTAACTGAAACCCCATGGCCTACTCGCCATCGTCAACTTCCTCTTTGCGCTCGCCGTCAACGCTCCCATGGGCGGAGCCACAAGGGGATGGATGTACATATGTACACCCGTTAATCTAGGTAAGAAGGCATGAACTAAATAGATCAAATATGTATACATTGGACAATAGCTAGGAAACTTGTAAAATTGTGAACTTTGTACACCCATTTAGAATAACCTGGCTTCGCCAATGAACACCCCCATCATCGTATTCCATGCCATGTTCAACGTTCACTGTCGTTGAAATGAGTGTTTGCTGACGCGTTTCAGTGTGTAGATTCACTTATTTCAGCAGTAGTTAATTAACGGAGCAATTTTTGGTCCCCATAGCAATGCATAGGCACAAGTCCTATCAGTATGCCTAGAAGTAATTGTTTCTCCGTGTCCTTAGTATGTTAGTCCATTATAATGGATTTTCTCGAGTAGGAAAGTCTGTAGGCTGAAAAGCTTTCATGCATAGTTAGTACTACCACGTCGGTTAGGTGTATTTCTTTATTCAGCATGCTAATTTATACTATTAGGGTAGTCTATACATCATCTCATTTTGCTTCATCAACACCAGCGAGCGAGGACATTGCCTTTTGTATTACCATCTCATTTATTTTTGTCAACACATAAGCTCGTGACCTGGTTGTGGCTGCCGTACCCGGAGAAGGTGCAGTGCTACAGTGAGCAGCAGGTTGCGTCGTCGTGGTGGTTTCCCTCGGTTATGATGTAGTGGAATTGGTCTGGGAAGCCCAGGGGAGAGGAGGGGGCCAGGGACATCATGGGAGGGAGGGGAAACCGCGGTGAGAGTAAGTTGCAGGCTGAGCGCCATGGCATCGAGGAAAGTTGGCAGTGAGAAGCAGGGTTGGTGGGGATGCAATGTGAGTGTGAGCGTTGTGTCATGCGGTGAGCGAGTGAATTGCTTTTTTTAAGATAAGAAGAAAAAATAGGTCATTTGCTTTTTTTAAGGGAAAATAGACTGTTTGCTATGAGAGAATGTCACTTACTTTTTTTACATAGTGAAAATTATCACAAAACCTAACAAGTCATTTCTGAAGAATAATTACCAACAAGTGATTTACAAGTAAGCCTAGATGTTATTAAAATTGGGATGCAACTCATTCTACTAAAAAGCATGATGCCACTCACTCTGACTAAAGACGGTCATATGCTTGCATCTAGCAGGAGTCCAATGAATATATAACGTATATGAGCTTTTTTTTAATATATGTTTACTTTCGTAGGTCGGAGAAAAAACCCAATGGCTTTGGATGATGCTTTGAAAATGTTGACCTATAAAGTTACTAATGTAATTACGTTAGACCAGCTAAACTATAAGACAAGTATGCTTCTCCAGACCATACAAATGCACGGCGAGCCCATGCGAAGGGTTTGGTTAAAATATGCCAAATTCCGCCAAATACACAAATAAAACCCAACCATACATGCCCAACAATTGTATCTTCTAAATCATCTACACTAACAATCCACCCTTCTCCACCAAAAGGAGATTTTAGTAAATAACCAAATATAACACTGGGACTAAGGGTCAAATTGGTAATTTTTCTTACATCTCCCCCCGAGGGGACCAGGTATCATATACACCGCCAAAATAAAGATCCTTGAGTACTAGAAGAAAAGCACCTAGACCTTACAAAATTAAGTGAATACCCAAAATTGTAGTCATTTTATTTCTATCTTTCCAGACATAACCAAAGAATGGAAAAGATTCCTCAAGAGTCTTGGGTCCCAGAAGCGCGTGATAAATGCTACCGAAGCCTAAGACTGCGGAGGAAATTATGTGAAGTACGCCAGATACAAATTACGGAAAAGTATCTAGAACTTCCCCTTGGCCCTACTCCCAACCTAGAGTAGCTAACTGTGGAAGTAAAATCAACCCTTGTTCATACATGGGCTTTTCTGGTATGAAATGGGCCACTTCAAATAGGTTCATTGCTCCGGCCCAGAATACGATTAATCCAGCATGGGTGTGACGCCCCCGATTCAACCGTACACTAATCATACACGCAAATGTGTACGATCAAGATCGGGGACTCATGGGAAGATATCACAACACAACTCTAAAACATAATTAAGTCATACAAGCATCATAATACAAGCCAGGGGCCTCGAGGGCTCGAATACAAGTGCTCGATCATAGACGAGTCAGCGGAAGCAACAATATCTGAGTACAGACATAAGTTAAACAAGTTTGCCTTAAGAAGGCTAGCACAAACTGGGATACAAATCGAAAGAGGCGCAGGCCTCCTGCCTGGGATCCTCCTAACTACTCCTGGTCGTCGTCAGCAGCCTGCACGTAGCAGAAGGCACCTCCAGTGTAGTAGGAATCATCGTCGACGGTGGCGTCTGGCTCCTGGACTCCAGCATCTGGTTGCGACAACCAGAAAAAAAGGGAAGGGGGAAAAGGGGGGAGAAAGCAACCGTGAGTACTCATCCAAAGTACTCGCAAGCAAGGAACTACACTACATATGCATGGGTATATGTGTAAAAGGGCAATATCGGTGGAATGAACTGCAGAATGCCAGAATAAGAGGGGGATAGCTAGCCCTATCTAAGACTACGCTTCTGGCAGCCTCCATATTGCAGCATGTAGAAGAGAGTAGACTGAAGTCCTCCAAGTAGTATCTCCAAGTAGCATCGCATAGCATAATCCTAGCCGGCGATCCCCCCCTCATCGCCCTGTAGAAAAGCGATCACCGGGTTGTATCTGGCACTTGGAAGGGTGTGTTTTATTAAGTATCCCGTTCTAGTTGTCATAAGGTCAAGGTACAACTCCAAGTCGTCCTGTTACTGAAGATCATGGCTATTCGAATAGATTAACTTCCCTGCAGGGGTGCACCACATAACCCAACATGCTCGATCCCATTTGGCCGGACACACTTTCCTGGGTCATGCCCGGCCTCGGAAAATCAACACGTCGCAGCCCCACCTAGGCCTAACAGAGAGGTCAGCACGCCGGTCTAACTCCTATGGCGCAGGGGTCTGGGCCCATCGCCCATTGCACACCTGCACGTTGCGTGGGCGGCCGAAAGCAGAACTAGCCCCCTTAATACAAGAGCAGGCTTACGTTCCAATCCGGCGCGCGCCGCTCAGTCGCTAACGTCTAGAAGGCTTCGGCTGATACCACGACGCTGGGATACCCATAACTACTCCCGCGTAGATGGTTAGTGCGTATAGACCAAATGGCCAGACTCAGATCAAATACCAAGATCTCATTAAGCGTGTTAAGTATCCGCGAACGCCGAACAGGGCCAGGCCCACCTGTCTCCTAGGTGGTCTCAACCTGCCCTGTCGCTCCGCCACAAAGTAACAGTCGGGGGCCGTCGGGAACCCAGGCCCACCTCTACCGGGATGGAGCCACCTGTCCTTTCAGCCCCCTCATCAGAATCACTTGCGGGTACTCATCGAGCTGACCCGACTTTAGTCACCATCTGTATAGTATGTATGTATAGTATAGTATATACCCGTGATCACCTCCCGAGTGATCACGGCCCAATAGTATAGCGAGGCAGACTGACAAGAATGTAGGGCCAATGATGATAAACTAGCATCCTATACTAAGCATTTAGGATTGCGGGTAAGGTATCAATGATTGTAGCAACAATGACAGGCTATGCAATAGAATAGGAGTAACCGAACAGTAACATGCTACACTCTCTAATGCATGCAATATAGAGAAGAATAGGCGATATCTGGTGATCAAAGGGGGGCTTTCCTGGTTGCTCACACAAGGAGGGGTCGTCGGTGACGTAGTCGACCATAGGGCATCAGCATCGTCACGGGGTCTACCGGAGAGAAGAGGGGGGAAGAAACAGTAAATACATAGCAAGCAAGTGCATAACAGGACAACAAGCAGAGCTAGACATGTTCTAACGCGGTATGAGGTGATACCGGTGAAGGGGGAAAACATCCGGGAAAGTATCCCCGGTGTTTCGCGTTTTCGGACAGATGAACCGGAGGTGAAATGTTGCAGGTTCACTATGCTAGGGACGCGTGGCGGACGAACGGGCTGCGAAACCGGATTCGTCTCGTCGTTCTGAGCAACTTTCATGTTGAAAATAATTTAATCCGAGTTACGGATTAAAAGATATGATTTTCTAAAGATTTTATTAATTTCAGGAATTTAATTAATTATTTAATTTAATCGAAAATGGATTAATGACATCAGCATGATGTCATGCTGACGTCAGCAGTCAACAGGGGTTGACTGGTCAACCTGACCAATGGGACCCACTGGTCAGTGACACATTTTAGTTAAGCATTTTAATTAACCTAAACAGGATTAATTGGGGGGGGGGGTGGGCCCCACTGTCATTGACTACTTAATTAACTAATTAACTGATTAATTAGTTTAGTTAGTTGATTAGTTTAATTAATCAAAATTAATTAAGTTAATTAATTCTTTACTAGTTAATTAATTGATTTTTAATATATAATTTTATTATTATTATTATTTTAATTTCTTTTTAAAAAAACATTCTGGGGCTAGTGGGCCCCGTTTGGAAGTGACCCAGAGGGCCAAACGGGGACGGGTTAGCGGGCGCGCAGGCGCTGGGCGGAACCGGGCATCGGGCGCCAGCCCGCCCGACAGGGCACCGCGGCCAGGAGGCGAAGGGCGCCGACGCGTGGCTCGGCGTCGCCGGCCATGGCCGGAGCGGGGCGACACGGCGTGGCCAGACGAGGCCGGCCGGAGCGCAGGGGGGCGGTGGATTGGGCGCGGGGCACCGCGGTCGCGTGGACTCGCGGGCGCGGCCAGGGGCGCGGTGGTACGAGGCCAGAAGCCGGGGCGCGCGGGACGGACGGCCCTGGGTCGCGGTGAGCGCGACCGGCGTAGGGGAGGCGGGTCCGTGCTCGCGCACGATGGCCCACCGTGCGGGGCGAGTGCGGCCCTGAGCGCGGGCGCGTTCGATGACGAACGAGCAGAGGGAAGGGGAGGAGCGAGGCGGAGGCTCACTGGGGCCGTAGGGGGAATGGCAGCGGGCTCGACGGAAGTCGGGGAGGTCCGACGAGGGAGAGGACGAGGCGGCGGCAGTCCGGCGACTGGGCCGGCCTGTTTGGCACCGAGGCCATCTGGGGCGTGGCCCGGGGGGGGGGGGGTTCTCCCTTTTTTTTGGTTAGTTTAGTTTTAGTTCTATTATTTATTTTCGTTTTATTTTGCTTTTCTTTTGCTGTTTTATTTTATTTTAGTTTTATAAAATTTAAAAGCAACAACTAATTTGGTGTTATTAACTAGGTCACAGCCCCAAATATTTTGGCACTTTAAATAAAGTATTTTGCATTTGCTTATTACTTTACAAGCATTTTAGATAATTGTTTTATCACCGTTTTTAGTTTATTTAGTGTATTTAAGTACTTTATTAAAAGATGATTTCTTCACCAACATTTATTATGGATTATTTGACACATTAGGAACAATTTAGTTTTGACTTTTGAAAATTTTAATTGTTTTGACTTTAATTCAAATTTGAATTTGGATCGGTTCCGAACTAACGCGATATTATCAACAGTAATCGAGGTGACATGTCATCATTACAAGAGGGTTACTGTAGCTTGATTACCCGGGCGTCACAATTCTCCTCCACTACAAGAAATCTCGTCCCGAGATTTAAGCGGTGTAGTAAGGGGGGAAGGTGCTGGTAGCGAAAAACCTAACGAATCTTGTCGGTCTTGGCTGCCCTTTCAAAGTGGTTGATCCCTTTCGTTGATGTCTTCATTTCTCTGCTTCAAGTCATCATGATGAAGTCGGCATCTTTTCTTCGGGAACTCCATCGTACTTACGAAAAAATAAAGGGTGGGTATTCCGGGAGAACGGACCTCTGCAAGGTTGTCTATCTGGTAGATAACATCGGGGGAGGTGGCGGAAGTAACTCTCAAATTGAAACTTAAGAAAAGATCGGGAGCAAAGTAGGGAGGTATTAGGTGAAGTTTCGAGCGGGCAGGCAATCGTTCGATGCCTGAAACAGGGGGTGAAAGGGGTCAAAAGCAACGGGAGTAGTTATTGTGTCTGTTACCAGAATAAATCACTAGGACGGTGGTCCATGAATTACATACGAGGCCACGCGCGAGGAATAACTTTGGGAACAGGGAGTGCACGGGAGAGTCAGGTTTCAATCCAGTGGACCTGTGGGTTATGGGCCCACCATGTGGGTTGAAAGAAGGAAGGGTGGTGACATCTTGCACAGCCGCGACAGGGAGGCATGTCAGTGAATAGCTTGTCAGCTATGTTGGCAACAACGTTGGTTCCAAGGGCGAGGGACGAAGAGAACCATTTTCCTGCTCGTTGAAACGAGGCGGGCCAAGAGGCAAAGTTCTCATCCATCGGCAGTTACCGAAAAGTCATCAACAATAGAAACAGGGTCTCACTAGCAGAGTTGTACACCGAGGTGTTTACATAAGCAGTGAATTATTACTGCTTAGATTATATAGATCACAAGAAAGGTCAAACAAACCAATGGAAAGGGAAATGTGATCATCAGGTTGAACAGAACAATGGAAAGGAAATTTAAACACATAATTCAGGGGTATATCCTTCCCAAGGACAAGAAGAGCATGATATCTGTGACAAGATATAATGTAGAAAACCCTTTAGATAAGAGGAGAGAAATTTCATGACCTTACCCATACAACGGTGTTTGGATAATTGAGCAGGAAACTTTTAGCATTGGGCTTCAAATGTTCTTGTTGAAGAACGGAGTACCACAGACATGATTCGAGATAGCATTGACATGGCTGTCAAGTAAGGGTCAGAATTTGGATGCACAAAGGATCCACCAGGAACAACTTATAGAATAAGTCGTACGATTTCCTCATGGAAGAATCGCTAAACTTGCTAAAAAGGATACTACAACAATAGGTCCTCCACCCATGGGGGGGGTGCTAGGCATGACATCATGTTACCGGGTCATCAAAGGACCAACATCATAACTCTTGGAAAGTTGTCCCAACCATCATATCTGACCGAGATTCAGGTCTGATTGGTGTTAGGATACCTCAAACTCACGATGCTTGAGGAGAAAAGGTGCGATACAAATTGACGAGATGACATCGAAGATTCTCGAGAGATGAACTTATGGAAGCTAGTTCCCAAACAAGAGTTCATCGGTAAACCAACGAGAGGATGAGGAGGTGGCTGATGGAATCAACGACAATTCATCGAGATTAACAAAATATGGATTTCCGCAATTATGTGAACAAGGAGATAACATTTGTCAGATCAAATGGTATAATGATGTATGCTCGAGGAAAACATACACAATTAAACATTGGTTGGAAGGGTGCACCCGAAATATGGGCTGGGTTGCACAACCAACGTCGGAATGGTGATTCAATAATCAAATGTCTAATAATGAACGGCCGACCATTAACTTCAAAGCAAGAGGGTTGCTAGAAGGGTAGAATCCAAACAGCACCGTTCACTTGTTGGTACATCGGTTGGAATGAACACGAGGACCAAGAAAGAATGGTGAGGGTGAGAAGTATCACCATACCAAGAATTCTTAAGAGGTGGTGAATTTCTCACGACATTCTTGACATAGAAGATGGTAATACTTCAAGGTAGGACATAACATAAGTCGGTTAACAAGGAACTCAAGGTATAGCCACAACACGAACAAGTTTGTGTTGGAAAGAAGGCAAGGAAGTAGTCGATGACACACAAATCATCGAGGGGCAAGGATGGTAATTCTTATCATGAATTTGATTGTTATTCTGGAATAGCTCAGAAAGTTGATAATGATCACGACACATTTGTCAAGAGATTACCTGAAGATGTAATCGACCCACGATCACATCAAGTCAAAAGAATGATGAAGCAAGAGGTTATTGGAACCATGGGTACGACACAAACTCGAAACCAAGCTTGTTGTCTGAGGTGGAATGATAATACAAGGAAATCAACGTAAGCTTAGCTCAGCGTCGAAAATTATGCTCTGGGAAGAGGACCGGGTAGCACAGTTAAAATCGGCACGACAAGGATATAGCCAAGCAGGCTACGAATGACGTGATTGAGTTCAAACTCGTAAGTAATGAAGGTTACCAAGGGTTGCTTAATCGCGATGCGGACTCGGTTTAGTTATCGGTGTCTTTGAGTGTTAAATTACTTAGAGCCCGTGAAAAATTGGAATCAATGAGAATGTAGTACTTGATGAAGAACTCATAAGGAGTTATGCAGTTCCAAGATAATCTCGAGATACCAGGGGGTAATACTCGACGACAGTCCAAAGTAGAGCTTGGACTGGGGTATTGCTATAATGAAGATAAGTGCTTAAACATGCACGAGAAATGGTATTTAAAGGAGATCATGGTCGGAACCACGATCATAAAGGATCGAACCACGGATACAAGATGAACTTATAACAAGGGGGTAATTATTTTTACGAGTAGCTTCCATGATAAGTTATACATCGTGTCCCTGGGCATGAACGCAAGGTTCAAGGTCGACTCCCACTTCTCCAATGCACAACCTTTCATTCACTTCTCGCGTTCAATGAAGTTGTAGTGTTGAAATTTTATCTGGCAAAATACCAGAAGAGTACGAGTCGTGAAAACTTTCGAGTACACACATATTAAGGAAGGCATAGGTTCAACCCATCGGGGCATCTTAGAATCATATACCAGAACCTTTAGAAGTAATTAACTCAAGCTCGAAGGCAAAGCATGGTTGAGAAAGCAGAGGATACAATTTACCAAAGGCATTATGTATCAGAGGAAAGGCTCACAAGGTTATTGAATATGAAGGGCGTTGTCAGATAAAATCCAACAAAGGATCTGGTGGTCCACAAGGGATCTGACGTGAGCATCGGTACTCAACTAGAGGAAGAAGAATGCAAGGAGATCAGATTATAGAAACAACTGACTAACTCAATGGTCAAATGCAAAGGAATTATGATTTCCAAATCAAGGGATCAGAAGCAATGCTCTGATTAGGGATGGATAAGTTGAATAGCCTTAGGGTACAATCAACGACAATTGGATTGGTCGAGAACCAATTCCAGTTAAAAAGAATGGCAGCTCAGCCGGAAAGTAATTTATAAGGATCAATGATGATTGCGTGTATTCGCAAACATATTGAGTCAACGGACTCAAAATGACAATGACAAAGGATGTCAACAAGATTACTAGACTTATGGGATTAACCATAATGCAAGCAATCAAGAATTTCAAGAGCAATAGGATGCTCAGGATTTTTGGAAGATCGAATGGTATTTCGAGGGTTGGTGACATACATGAATCAACCGGGGATGAGTGGATACTCGGTAAGTGCGGGAAATTATACATAGGGGTATTCATGTAACAAAGAACTGCAAGGCAATAGT
Source organism: Triticum aestivum (assembly GCF_018294505.1). Classification (NCBI taxonomy): domain Eukaryota; kingdom Viridiplantae; phylum Streptophyta; class Magnoliopsida; order Poales; family Poaceae; genus Triticum; species Triticum aestivum. Next base: position 602,556,094 of record NC_057795.1, on the reverse strand, counting down.
CACAAAGTATTCTCGGAACACTAGATAGAATTTCGAGGTATCTTGTAATAACAAGATCGACTGGGTATAAAGTAAGAACGACGGGTGTATGTATTTATCCATAGGGATATTGCAATGGTAGGGAATTGCAAAAGCAACGGGCACAAGGTCTCGAGAGAATATCGAAAGGTATCTTTGGAATCCTTCGGTGCACAAGGTAATCATCTGGACTGAAGAGGCTCTCCAGGAGAAAGTATTATCGAGAACCTAGAGTCAGAGTTAGTAAAAACCGTTTAACCCGAATAGTAGAGAGATCAGATCCCAGAGTATAGATCGAGGAGTAAAAGATCCTAATACCACCCAATGGCGACGTGGGCCCATGGGCCGCACAGCCATGTTAGTAAAAAGTTTTCATCGACTAGACTCAACTTCGGCCAAGGAGTGTGGAAGGGGATTCCTACAGGCAGTCGGCTCTGATACCAACTTGTGACGCCCCCGATTCAATCGTACACTAATCATACACGCAAATGTGTACGATCAAGATCGGGGACTCACTGGAAGATATCACAACACAACTCTAAAACATAATTAAGTCATACAAGCATCATAATACAAGCCAGGGGCCTCGAGGGCTCGAATACAAGTGCTCGATCATAGACGAGTCAGCGGAAGCAACAATATCTGAGTACAGATATAAGTTAAACAAGTTTGCCTTAAGAAGGCTAGCACAAACTGGGATACAGATCGAAAGAGGCGCAGGCCTCCTGCCTGGGATCCTCCTAACTACTCATGGTCGTCGTCAGCAGCCTGCACGTAGCAGAAGGCACCTCCAGTGTAGTAGGAATCACCGTCGATGGTGGCGTCTGGCTCCTGGACTCCAGCATCTGGTTGCGACAACCAGAAAGAAAGGAAAGGGGGAAAAGGGGGGAGAAAGCAACCGTGAGTACTCATCCAAAGTACTCACAAGCAAGGAACTACACTACATATGCATGGGTATATGTGTAAAAGGGCAATATCGGTGGACTAAACTGCAGAATGCCAGAATAAGAGGGGGATAGCTAGCCCTATCGAAGACTACGCTTCTGGCAGCCTCCGTCTTGCAGCATGTAGAAGAGAGTAGACTGAAGTCCTCCAAGTAGTATCTCCAAGTAGCATCGCATAGCATAATCCTAGCCGGCGATCCTCCCTCGTCGCCCTGTAGAAAAACGATCACCGGGTTGTATCTGGCACTTGGAAGGGTGTGTTTTATTAAGTATCCGGTTCTACTTGTCATAAGGTCAAGGTACAACTCCAAGTCGTCCTGTTACCGAAGTTCACGGCTATTCGAATAGATTAACTTCCCTGCAGGGGTGCACCACATAACCCAACATGCTCGATCCCATTTGGCCGGACACACTTTCCTGGGTCATGCCCGGCCTCGGAAGATCAACACGTCGCAGCCCCACCTAGGCACAACAGAGAGGTCAGCACGCCGGTCTAAATCCTATGCGCGCAGGGGTCTGGGCCCATCGCCCATTGCACACCTGCACGTTGCGAGGGCGGCCGAAAGCAGAACTAGCCCCCTTAATACAAGAGCAGGCTTACGTTCCAATCCGGCGCGCGCCGCTCAGTCGCTGACGTCAAGAAGGCTTCGGCTGATACCACGACGCCGGGATACCCATAACTACTCCCGCGTAGATGGTTAGTGCGTATAGACCAAATGCCAGACTCAGATCAAATACCAAGATCTCGTTAAGCGTGTTAAGTATCCGCGAACGCCGAACAGGGCCAGGCCCACCTGTCTCCTAGGTGGTCTCAACCTGCCCTGTCGCTCCGCCACAAAGTAACAGTCGGGGGCCGTCGGGAACCCAGGCCCACCTCTACCGGGATGGAGCCACCTGTCCTTTCAGCCCCCTCATCAGAATCACTTGCGGGTACTCATCGAGCTGACCCGACTTTAGTCACCATCTGTATAGTATGTATGTATGTATAGTATATACCCGTGATCACCTCCCGAGTGATCACGGCCCAATAGTATAGCAAGGCAGACTGACAAGAATGTAGGGCCAATGATGATAAACTAGCATCCTATACTAAGCATTTAGGATTGCGGGTAAGGTATCAATGATGTAGCAACAATGACAGGCTATGCATCAGAATAGGAGTAACGGAAAGCAGTAACATGCTACACTACTCTAATGCAAGCAGTATAGAGGAGAATAGGCGATATCTGGTGATCAAGGGGGGGGGCTTGCCTGGTTGCTCTGGCAAGAAGGAGTGGTCGTCAACTCCGTAGTCGACCACAGGGCATCAGCATCATCACGGGGTCTACCGGAGAGAAGAGGGGGGAAGAAACAGTAAATACATGGCAAGCAAGTGCATAACAGGACAACAAGCAGAGCTAGACGTGTTCTAATGCGGTATGAGGTGATACCGGTGAAGGGGGAAAACATCCGGGAAAGTATCCCCGGTGTTTCGCGTTTTCGGACAGATGAACCGGAGGTGAAATGTTGCAGGTTCACTATGCTAGGGACGTGTGGCGGACGAACGGGCTGCGTATCCGGATTTGTCTCGTCGTTCTGAGCAACTTTCATGTTGAAAATAATTTAATCCGAGTTACGGATTAAAAGATATGATTTTCTAAAGATTTTATTAATTTCAGGAATTTAATTAATTATTTAATTTTATTCGAAAATGGATTTATGACATCAGCATGATGTCATGCTGATGTCAGCAGTCAACAGAGTTGACTGGTCAACCTGACCAATGGGTCCGACTGGTCAGTGACATATTTTAGTTAAGCATTTTAATTAACCTAAACAGGATTAATTAGGGGGGGTGGGCCCCACTGTCATTGACTACTTAATTAACTAATTAACTGATTAATTAGTTTAGTTAGTTGATTAGTTTAATTAATCAAAATTAATTAAGTTAATTAATTCTTTACTAGTTAATTAATTGGTTTTTAATATATAATTTTATTATTATTATTATTTTAATTTCTTTTTAAAAAAACATTCTGGGGCTAGTGGGCCCCGTTTGGAAGTGACCCAGAGGGCCAAACGGGGACGGGTTAGCGGGCGCGCAGGCGCTGGGCGGAACCGGGCATCGGGCGCCAGCCCGCCCGACAGGGCACCGCGGCCAGGAGGCGAAGGGCGCCGGCGCGTGGCTCGGCGTCGCCGGCCATGGCCGGAGCGGGGCGACACGACGTGGCCAGACGAGGCCGGCCGGAGCGCAGGGGGGCGGTGGATTGGGCGCGGGGCACCGCGGTCGCGTGGACTCGCGGGCGCGGCCAGGGGCGCGGTGGTATGAGGCCAGAAGCCGGGGCGCGCGGGACGGACAACCCTGGGTTGCGGTGAGCGCGACCGGCGTAGGGGAGGCGGGTCCGTGCTCGCGCACGATGGCGCACCGTGCGGGGCGAGTGCGGCCTTGAGGGCGGGCGCGTTCGATGACGAACGAGCAGAGGGAAGGGGGAGCGAGGCGGAAGGTCACTAGGGCCGTAGGGGGAATGGCAGGGGGCTCGACGGAAGTCGGGGAGGTCCGACGAGGGAGAGGACGAGGCGGCGGCAGTCCGGCGACGACGGGCGACGGCGAGTCGAGGGCGACGGGGCGGCTGACAGAGGCAGCGGGGCGCACGCGGCCAGCCGTGCCTGCGGCGGGGCGCACGCGGATCGCGCGCTGGGGCCTGCTAGGGAGTGGAGTGGGGGACGGCGACGGGCGCGATCGGGGCGATCCCGATCCAGATCGTGGGAGGGAAGGGGGGGCGAGTGGGGGGAGAGGGGAGGGGGGAGTGGGGCGACTGGGGAGGGACCGCTAGGGTTTCGGTCGCCCTAGGGGTGATGTAGGCGCCGACTGGGCCGGCCTGTTTGGCACCGAGGCCATCTGGGCTGTGGCCGGGGGGGGGGGGGTTCTCCTTTTTTTTTGGTTAGTTTAGTTTTAGTTCTATTATTTATTTTCGTTTTATTTTGCTTTTCTTTTGCTGTTTTATTTTATTTTAGTTTTATAAAATTTAAAAGCAACAACTAATTTGGTGTTATTAACTAGGTCACAGCCCCAAATATTTTGGCACTTTAAATAAAGTATTTTGCATTTGCTTATTACTTTACAAGCATTTTAGATAATTGTTTTATCATTGTTTTTAGTTTATTTAGTGCATTTAAGTACTTTATTAAAAGATGATTTCTTCACCAACATTTATTATGGATTATTTGACACATTAGGAACAATTTAGTTTTGACTTTTGAAAACTTTAATTGTTTTGACTTTAATTCAAATTTGAATTTGGATCAGTTCCGAACTAACGCGAGATTATCAACAGTAATCGAGGTGACATGGCATCATTATCAGAGGGTTACTGTAGCTTGATTACCCGGACGTCACAATGGGCTACATGAGCTCCAAGTAGTTTACTGGACAAATTGATAAGTCTGGCATTCCCAGCCCACCAAGCAAAGCCGGTGGTTTCTTGGTCACGACCGGCTAAAACGAAAGTTCCATTAAAGAGTGTTTCCACGTGGTAGAACCTCCTCAGGGAATATAAGATTTTCATGAGGCTGATCATTTTATTGTTTATATGGCTATGTTCTATTTGTAGGAGTAAAATAAGGATTAGGCTGTGGAGAGATGGTGAGTGGTTGATAACTCCGGTCTTGAAAACCGGTATAGTTCTAGGAACTATCGAGGGTTCGAATCCCTCTCTCTCCTTTTGCTTATTGAATATGTTTGTTTCTTTCATTATTATTTTTTGTCCCTTATCTTTCTTTCATAAAAAGGAATGAATGCCTCGACTAGATGGAATAACCGAGCCAGAACAGAAAACAAGTAAAACAAATATAAATAAGAAAATCTTAGTTAAGAGGGTTCATGTAAAGAACAGGTTCCAAATCACGATCGATTCCCTTTTCAAAACCTGCTGCAGCAGCTCGGGCTCTTCCTGCATGCCATAAATGGCCCACAAAAAAGAAGAATCCTAGAACAAAATGATAAGTTGATAACCAACTTGGGAGAGACATAATTAACTGCATTGATCTCGGTAGCTACGCCACCCACGGAATTTAAAGAGCCTAAAGGATTCGTGATGGCAGTATTGCCAACATTGACCTCATCGAGTCCACCAAGATTAATAAGCCTGGGATCAATGATGCAGGTCCCTATCACATTCAGGCACATATATCCTCATATGCAGTCTGATATATTCAATGGTAGATCCACCAGGTATACCATCAAGGTTAAGATCAACATGAATAACTCCATTGTGTAGGGCTAATAACTTCAGGTTCAGTGGGAAGGAAACAATTGTGTAGAATGCCCTATCGTTTGATGTGATATATGCCCAAGAGATTAGGAGTCCTTGATTGTAATATGTGCCAATTCTTAAAGAAAGCAAGGAGTGAAGTAGAAGCTTCACCATTTGAGCACCAAGGACGTATCATTGACTACAATGTTCATCAGGTTGCTTAGAAGAGATATGAGCAAAAGTATTATCATTTGTAAATATTCTTTTCAAGTGAGATGAGCAGCAGTACCAAGATAGATAACAATGTTAAAGTATCTTTAGATTTTTTTTCATTTGTTTGATAGAGCTGGCATTTATTTGGATATGATTTTCCATGGTGGGGAGAGATGGCGACAACGCGGGTTGTGTAGGTTGGGGGAATGAGATATGAGTGTGAGCAATGTGTTGTGGGCTGAGAGAGTGAATTGCCTTTTTTAGATAAAAAGAAAAGAAGTTGTTGATTGCTTTCCTAAGGAAAAAGTCACTGTTTGCTTTGAAAGAAATGCCACACATTTTTTATATATTGAATAATAGCTAACCGATGAATATATCATTACTTTTTTGGGTCAGAGTTTAAAATTGATGGCTTCCGATGATGCTTTGATGGATTGGACTGAGACCTCGTCGAGTTTTACACAATCAGACGAGGTGCATACAAATAATTGTTAATTTTTGTATATATTTTGCACATGATAACACAAAAGGTATATTTCTACATATATGTTTATTATTGTAGGGGATGAGAGAGATAAGATGGATTATGTCGATGTTTAAAAACATCGACAAGGGTCCCCATGCGATGTCATTGAAAGGCACAAAAATATCATCAAGTTTTATACACCAACATGAAAAAAAAATTAAAGGCCCGTGGCAACGCACGGGAATTGTACTAGTATATTTTAAAGTCTGAGAGTCCACGCGTGCGCCTGTGCATCGGCCCCGCGGCCTACTTTGACGTGAAAGGCGATGCCATGGCGCGCGGGCGGTGAAGGAGCAAGAAAGGAAAGCCCGCACAGCGCCGCACTGTTGCCCCCACCCCCCAGCTTGTCCGCCTCCAGTTTACTGCTGCCCCGCACGGCCGCGGGCGCGTCCGTCGTGACGGAGCCAGCTGCCCCTAGCTCGGCATCACGACACAGCGCGTCGCACGGGCGTGACGATGAGCGGCACGGTGACTGCGACACGGTGCGCGCACGGACGCAGGAAGGCGATGGGGGCGAGCAGAACGGGGTTCGCGCCAAGAGGCACGGGCTGTGGCTCGTGCTCGTGTGGGGGAGCGAGCAGCAGATACGGGGTAGGGGAATGGCGCTCGCAGTGGCGTTGGCGCAAGGGCGCATGGCGCTGGATGGAGGAGACGGCGAGGGGATGGGTGCATGTCCTGTTTGGTTTGGGCACCTTTTGCAGGCAGATGGATGCATCGATGGCACCTGATACATCAGCCCGTCCCTCCTGCTGTTTCTCTGTTTCCACTTTCTAGGTCGCTTGTCTTCTTGGCGCTGAGCAACAACAGGCTGAGCGGACGCCTGCCCGGGTGCCTTGCCGACCTCCGGGATCTCCAGCGGTCCAGTAGCCGGTGGGCGTGGCCTTGCCGGCCGAGCTAGGCGGCCGCGGGAGCTCCGCCTGGCCAACCCCGGCTACTAGGGAGTAGGGATCCGTACCGCCAGTGTTCTACTGCCTCTTGCACTGAAGCTCGCATGCATTTGCTTGCTGAGTGCCTGCTCGTAATCGCACTAATCAATCACTCGCTCCTTTGTATGTAATTGTGCTGCTTGTAGAGCTTTAACGTCAATTTGTGCAAGAATTCCAAGTGGAATTAGGAGTTGTGATGGTGTGGCATAGGGTTTTGTCTCGACGCCTGTAAGGCTGGGCCACAGCGGTCAACGAGAGCGCCGGGGACTTGAGTGCTAATCATGCTGTCCTCCCACCTTCGGATTCTGCTTGTGTCCTGTGGCCTACCTGTGCTGTGTGTGTGGTGTGGTGGAGCCGATTGACGCACGAGTCTCGCTGTGTTTTGCATCAGTTTTCACTCGCTCATCTTCCTGTAGCATTGTACTGGCCCTGGCTTTGTGGAAACGGCTGGAAATAGTGCTATTTGTGACTCCATGGCCTGCATGCCATCAATGCAAAGGGGGCTATTAAAACTCTTGTTATTGAGTGAAATAATTTTAGAAGAACAGAGGATTGCAATCTTACAACTTGAAGTAAAAAAAGCTCGATTTCTACTCTTTGGCCATAGGATTGCGCTATGGAAAACATCCAACTTTTTAGTAAACCAAAAAATAAGCTCTGTTTCGATGAGGCAAATCTTTTGCCATCGTTTCAAAAAAAAAAACAAGCTCTAATCTCATAGAAAAAAAATGCCTGTGAATGCTTCAGTTATCTTGTACTCCCGTAATTTGTAGGCCAACATCTAAAATTCATCAGTAGTATTTTTTTCCCATTTCCCATTTTCACGAGGACTCTGAATGCCGTGGCATTCAATCCTATGTTTTGTTTGTTCTTCAATTTTCTAAATTCTATGTTCGAAAAAGGCCCTACAGCTGTTCATTTTAAAAACTATGCACAATTTTAAAAGAAAAACCAAAATTCCTGTAAATAGCGGGCTATAGCGGGAATGAGGGACATATGGGATTTAAGAGTTAAACAGATGTTGCCGCTAATTGCGCAGCTATTCCAGAAATAGCACTAAGTTTCTTCATAGATTAGCACTAAAGAGAAATTTCAGGTCTTTGAATCCCTAGCTTACCGCAATCCTCAATCCTCTTCGAGAGACAAACAAACCATGCAACAACAGCGGCTACGACCGTCAGTTGCCTCGGTTGTTGTTGCGCTCGACCAAGAGAAAGGCAAGCAACGAACGACTGCCACTTCGAACCTTCAAGGATGTTACCGCCGTGAGTAAGGTAACTGGCAATGAACCGATGACTGGCGGAGCTCCTAGGTAAAAAACGACGATGGTTACTTTGGTTACTTCGACACCAACAATGACCCAGTCGTGGGAAACTCAGCTCCACCGCGAGGCAAGGTTTGTCTCTCATGTCTTCTCTCTGTTCCAAATATTTTAGACAATTATGTAATGAGCTAGAGACACAACCAATCATTCATTGATGTATGTATGATTCTATGTTCATGAATGATGATGCTTTGATATGTGATATAAGATGCCTAATTATTGGTTTATTTGAATGTATATATGTGATATATGATGCCTAATAGGGTGATAACTTTTTTTGCAAAATGTTAGCAAACTGCTAATTTGTCTTAGCTGTGCTATAGACAGTCCTTGAGCATAGCGTTCATTATAATTTATCTTAATTTGACCCTTCTAGAAAGTAGACGGGGATGCGATATTTTTTGATGTGATTTATTGACCAATGTCTACACCCACTGGGCATGACTTCGGGGTTTCTCCTTCCCATGTTCTAAATCGACACGTACAAGCAACAACAAATCGCACTGATTACAGCGGGCGTATCTCCAACTAGAGTGCCATCGTTGATCCGGCCACCCCTTCTAGTGGTGTCTGGACTGTCACTCTTAAGATCTCATGTCTAGACTACTAGATCTGTCTAGTCTATTTTAGTTACTTGTCACCGCCTTTAAACATTATGTCCAAATTACACATGTTTGACTCCAACATATATATAACCTCCACATATTCAAAGTTCAATTATATCCCAAAACAACTATTGGACACCAAATCCAACGACTTTAGTTACAACTGAAGCAATTTAACATTTCTAGTTTGCTATGCCCTTATGTCAAAATAATAATAAACTTGTAGGTGTTAGAAAAAACTTAGCATGTAATATGTACCACGTAGATATAAATAGGATGTATCAGCTAGATAACCATGCAATTAGCACAAGAGGATTAGCCTTCCGCAACCGCAACAAGCAACATGGAGATGAGCTAGATGTATGACAAAGATGAAGTCAATGGAAGAGAGATGCCAAATGACTAATGAAAAACCTGGGAGGTGGCTCTATCATAACTCAAGTATGTGCATACCTAGTAAATTTGTTTGTTCAAAAAAGAAATATATTAGATTATTGGTATTTGACATCCTAGCCCAACCATATCAACTTCATTAACACCAATGTGTCAATGCAAATGCCCACCTAAGAAGAACTATGTCACAAACAAGCATCTCATTGAGATTTACCTATTAGTCTATGTGTGAAGAAGAGCAAACTGATAAAGTTGTGATAATTTAAGGACCAGAAGCTAAATGTGGAAGCCAAAGTTTAAGTATCAACATTTTCAATGCAATTTTAATCACGCAGGAATAGATAAACACACGACTGTAGTGTCATGCCATTTCAATGCTACATGGTTAAACATTTGTTTGGTTGTGCATAGGAAAAATATGGAATTATTTGCAAATGGTTGGAGTGGATGGATGTTTTGCTGTGAAACCTAGTATAAATAAATCCTAAGGATAATCCATATGGATTTTAATTCTATGAATCAAACATCCAACGTAAGATAAATCCCTAAATATTGCAATCCTAACAAGCTTCTGAATCAAGGAGGACTTTAAAATGTCTGGCTATTCTGCTTCCATTTGTTCAATTGCGTGTAAAATAAAGGTTCCCAATATAACTTTCATCTAGTGTTCAACTCCAAGATGAAGTCAAAACAGACTGTTCAATGAAGATTTGTAATTTTCTCACAACTTAAACCTTTTGATCAATAAAGTATTTTAGAAATATAACATGGTGAACTATATTTGGGGAGGGAGATTGATGGTGCTACCGGTAGACGATGATGCACCCAATTTGTGACGAGATGGTGGTACAAGACTAGTCGAGAAGGGATGCATTAGGATTATTTGAATTACTTTTGGATTTTTTTAAATAAAAGTCCTAAAGATGTTGATCAATGTTGCCACTCTGGAACTAGCTATATAGCAGACCATGATATAAAATGCTTTGAAATGCTATCAGGAAAGTCTCGTTGTTCATGTGCATTATGGAGTCATGCATGAACTATTGACATGAAACATCAAAGGAAGCTGACAAGGTTAATGTACTAGCCAATTAAACTTATGGGAAGCTATAATCTAGAGGTATGGCACAAATTAGAGGTGACGTGCGACAGAAAAGAAAGACAGTGTTTTGACTCAGCACCCTGTACAATTGCCGTTCGTATCAGTGCCAAATTGTGCAATGCATGTCAATGTGAAAAGTTGGGCTAGAAGAACCAAAACTTGGAGACTCACTCAGTTGGAAGGTGGTTCAAACCAAATGCGATGGAAAATCGACGCATTTGTGTACCATTTTGTAGTCATTCTGATCACCCCTCTATCTATCAAACACGCTAGGCCCCTTCTAGGTAGAGTGATCCTGACACGAACCAACCTCCTCCTACCCCAATTATATCCCATTTGAGCATCACAAGATCCACTTCCTCTTTCCACCATATGAAATGATGACATGGGGTACCGTGAGAATAACAACCAATCGGTTAGTGGAGGAAAAAGGTAAACTACTTGATGCATGGAGGCATGGTGTGTGTGTGAAATGCATAGGGTGTAATGCCCTTTTGGTTATCCATCAGTTCCTAATGCCTCTTATGCCCAGACTAATCAAATTGAAATTCCTGGTGTGTAGTACCAAACAAATATTGCATGAAATAGGAATGGAATTCTAATACAGAGAAGTAAGATGTGGAACTATCTTTCAAGCTTCTCATAGGGAAGGGTTGATCTTATAGAAGACTTATGTACATGGTACAAGTAGTGGCTTGAAGTCATTGGACTTTGTTAGGTCAATAACTAAACATTGGTTGGTTTTGATATTGGTCATCTGGTGGATGAGAACCATCGATATGTTGAAAGACATCATAAATTTCATGTTGTTGTTTATTATTGTCTTGGTCAGAGGAAATGTGCTACATAAGCTTTAAACTAACTATGAATTTCCTAGGTCCCATTTTCAAACTTCGGTCTCTACACCCAGACAATGTATCTAGTTCTCCCAATTTTTCAGTATCTTCCCACTCAAATTTTGCTCTACACCCGATCAATTGGTTTCATATTCTCCAGTCAAGCTCCAAGCTTTTGAGTGTTTTCACTCATGCTGAATGAGTCAGTTGTGCCAATGTAGGAGATCCACAAGCACTTTTGTGGTCTTCCTAGGACCTCGGAAACAACCAACAATATCATGGTCTAGTACCGAGGTAAAGTAGAAGGCCCTTGTAAATGGCGTGACAGAAATCATTTAGGCGCAATCTCTACTTACAAAACTGGGAGTAACTCTGCCACGATCACCTATTTTGTGGTGTGACAATTTAGGTGCCACATACTTAAGTGTAAACCTAGAATTCCATGCGAGGACAAAACACATCAAGGTGGATTTTCACTTCGTCGGGGAAAAGGTGGCACTTGGGGCATTGAATGTCCGGTTTGTGTCCTCCGCAAGTGGCGGATGCCTTCACTAAACGTGCTACGAAGATCATGTTGGAGAGACTCAACACTGGAGGGAATATCTCACCAGCCCCAAGCTAAAATCAGGGGAGCAGAGAGATTTAAACGAGATTTCCCGTGATCTTATTAGGCCCACATTAAAATCAGGGGGGAGAGAGATTAGGATCACTCATTGGGACGGTCACTCGTCAAAGAGCTTTTCCGCTCCCAATGTCTGGTATATGATCGGTTGTAATCATATCCCGATTTTATAGGGATTCTAGGATCATGTCGATTGATCTCCTTTATTTTGTTTTGTTGTAGAAGTTGAAACTTCATGCAGAAATAGAAGCAAATGCCCAAAGGGATATTCATGGAAAAAACATACCTCTCTTTCTCTATTTCTAACTTGCCTAAGACAACAGATCGTCTCTGTGTTTTTTATTTGGACAATGCCGGTATTGTTCTTTTGTTTGTGCTCCCCGAGCAACATAGTTGTCTGGATATATGAGTATCCAGTAACATTTACTCTGGATGGCTGAAGCCTCCATTCCCCCCGGTCGAAAAACTCACCGAATACACACACTACTTTTATTGGAAACTATAGGAACACCATATCTACGGACAATGTATTATAATTGGCCTTAATTCCTGAAAAATTGGTGGCGGGGACGTTGTTAGAGAGGGGAAAAGTGGCAGCGACACTGAGGGAGGAAGAGGCTGATGGGGAACATGTGCCGCCTTGGTTAGTCTTAAAAACCGTGACCCTAGCAAACTAGCATGTGATGTGGCATGGTACATGCCCCACTGGTACTACAGGCTAAGAGGGCATGTGTACTAATGATGGACCAATATCTTTTGCACAGTCACCCATAACCCATTTACAAGTGATGGGCTCAAATATATCCTCATCACTCCTCAGGTGTCATCTATAAGCCTTTTGGAGTAGTCAAAAACCAAATTTGGATTTGGACTGTAGTCATCCGATCTAACAGTTATAATCAAAACCATGATTTCTAAAGCCAAGCAATTCTGAATAAAAAAAATATACATATAGATTTCTAGTATATGTATACATAGTTTCCTCAATATATGTTTTTACATGTGGTGTGCACAAAAGAAACAGATGTATCAAAAGGAGCTTACTTTCGTTGTTGGTGATGCGCCAGAATATTATATTTTTTGTGCCGCCTAAAAATTAGTATATAATTTAATAAAAATGCATTGATAAAATGAAAAATATGAAACATTGATATTTATCCAGAGGATAAAATTTAAAAATTATAAATGCCTTTTTCATTTTTTTAACGTGGAAACAAGAATGATGTGCTCTTAAATCTCAACTGCAACAAAAAAGAGAGACGTGCTCTTAAATCTGGAGGCTCTTCGGTCCTTACATTATTGAACTACCATGTGAGCCATGCTAACCAAATGCATCGACCACCACCACTATGTAGCATTTCAAAGCTGCCCCCAATTGGCCCCTCCCCCCGTATAGACATAATCGACCGAACATGCTCGCCTTTCTCTTGAGACCAATGGTGTCGTGAACCAACTTCCAGCGCCCACTCCATCCTCTTGGCACGTCACCAGATTCTATGGTTCCTTCCAGATGGATTGCGCAAGAGTGTAGGGTATAGGACGACTGGACCACAAGGGTAGTTGACATGGTAGAGTATGGTGGAGAGGCTTGTGCATGTTTTAATCTTGGTTATCCACCGGCCTGGTGTCTCCTATGCTTACATCTATGAAATTTGAATCCCTAGTATGCTTGGATGAAACAAATAATGCATGATGTAAGAATAAACAATTCCAGCACATAGAAGTAAGATGAGGAATAAGCTATTGAAGGCTTGCGCCTTATGAAAGACTTGAGGTGGTGACATGAGGTCATTTGTTCTGGTTAGGTCAATAGCTAATAATGATCTGGTTATGAGTTTGGTCCTTTGGTATGTAAGGGCATCTCCAACGGCAACCCATAAATTTCCTCCCACATCCGTCCGCGGACAGGGAGACCAGTCAGTAGACACGCGTTCTGGAGGATGCCATCCAACGCTAGCTGCATTCATTTCAGTCCGCATTTTAACAAACCAAACAAATTCATGCAAACCGGTCGTTATTCATCAAAGTTCGGATAGAAAATAACCCATATCATCCATACATACCATGCAAATTAAGTCTAGTACAACAAGGTCTCAAATTTGACTAGATCCCGGATGTTTAACAAGTTTTTTATGAACGGATCATGTCGTCTCACACATGCTCTTTCATCAAGCAATGTGTGCACGTAAATGACCGTCCCTCTATCATGTGGTACACCACAACAACGCGTGCGGGCTACATATAACGTGTATACCAACATTGAGTGAAAGAATCAATCAATAAGTTGAGCAAGAGGAACAAAAACTTACGATCTCGTCCTCTGCCGAGCGCAATGGCCACCTTGCCTTGAGCTGACAAACCATGTTATAAAACTTGGTGAAAATGGTCTGGATAGTGTGCCAGCGATACGACAACGACCTCATGTTGCGTGGTGATATGATGTACATGTCGTAGGGCGCAATTTACTTTCGTGCGTGAACTTTTCATGCACTTGCACCCAGAAGGGCTCCCCTCTACTATTGGCTACGAAATCGGCGGATACGGCCAACCACGCATCGCACAACTATTCATCCTCCATGGTTGAGTAGCTGACCATCCTACATACTCTAAAAAACGACATAGCATTTTAAAAATAAGCTCAATGGCATTCCACCAAACACCTGCAGGGCATGGTGTCCGCCATCGAGGTCGTCGACAGGGGCGGGGTGTACCGGGGTACAAATGACTCCAGGGTGGAACCCTCCGTCGTAACGGCGAGCGGGTGCACCGGTTCTGGTTGTGGACGTCCGGCAATGCCTCTGTGGCGGCCGAAGACGTACATCAGCGGCGACGGAGATGGAGGGTGCGGATGCAAAGTAAGGGGAAGAAGGGGCAGAGTGGAAAGAAATTGGACCGGGAGGGGGGATTGGGTAGGCCAGAGGTGTCGGAGTCATACGTTTCGGGTGTCTGGACTCCCACAAACCTCCCCCACTTTATCTGCAATTTGCGGGAGAAATTGCGTCCGGACCTCCCCGCGTTAGATGGCTTCCTCGGTCTGGACAGATGCGGGCTATTTGCGGGTCCGCCTTGGAGATGGCCTAAGAGTTTACGCTATCTATTGAACATATGATAAAATTTGTGTGGTCATTTCTTTTTGGGTAGGTCCTGAGCGATGAGGATTTTAAACATACGATGATCTTTTCTTTTGCGCTTGTTTGTCCTTAGCAAGGCCAGACTATTAGGATGCGGGAGCTTCAAAACAATGAGCTTCCAAAGTTCTTTTTTCTAAGTAGATGCGGCTAGCTAGCATAAAGGAACGAAAATTTCACTCTTAGCGAGGAAAAACCCGAGCTAAATAGAACTGGTTTCTTCTAGTTGTGCCCTCTTCTAGGCGAGTGGACAATCCTCCCGATATGCATGAGCAAGATAAAACTGTTTGCAAATTGATTCAAGATTGTCTTCTTGTACGTGAGAAAACTATTGTACTATATATGAAATGGCGCATTCGAACTGTATTCTTTTTTGCAGACCGCGGTTCAATTATACAGGAATTTTACTCTTCATGTGTGCATTGTTCAAACTAAAACGACTGCTTGCTACTTTGAGCGTCCCGAAGGAGCTCTTTCCCCTTTTCGCCAGCAAGAGAGCATGAGGTCGACGGAAGTCACGGAACAATCAACCACGATTCGAATGGGCAACCACGGTGCACATCACACGCACACTAGAGTGCGAGAGGCATACGAGACCGGGGAGACCAGGAGTGCATGCGTGCGTCTGTGCGTCTGCCCTACAGCCTGCTTGCTACTTTGGCGTGAAGGCCATGACCTGGCCTGGCTGCAGCACACGTGGTGCCGGTGGAGGAGCAAGAAAAGAAAGCTCGCAGAGTGACGCACTGTTGCACCTGGCTTGCCCGCCTCCAAGTTAGGCCATCTCCACCGCGCGACCCCATCTTGTCTGCGTGCGTCCATTTGAGGTAGAACAGACGAATAGCGCGGCCCAACGCGTGGGCCCAAATGGACAAATGTTTGGATTTTGTTCGTTTTCGACCCATCCATGATCAAAACTTGCGCCGAGTTTAGGATGAAACGGACATCGCGCGGACGGGCTCGCCGCAGCCCTTGTCCCCCCGTGGCCTGTGTGTCGGGGACACAAGTAGTCCCATTCGATTCCAACGCCTCCACCCCCTCCCGCCCCGCCATGCCGACGGCGCCGCCGCTATTCTCCGGCCGCCTCCTCCACACAGCCCCCGGCCGTCCATAGCAAACCACGTCTCGACATGGCTGCCACCACCTCCACGCTTTCGCCGTAGTTTAGGCCGTCGATCGGAGGAGGTTTGGCCGTCGCCCTCGTAGCCGGAGGTAGAGTGGATACGACCGCAGGCGACGTACCACGGCAGTTTCGGACGAGTGCTCCAGAGCGGCCAGTAGCCGGCCGCCAACCACCCCTGCATCGAGGTGATCATCGCGACCTCTTTGTCACCACGACCGCAAGGTGTTCGACACTTTGCCCACAAAGGTATGGAAAATGGTGATGAGTTTTTCTTCCACCACTTCAGTTGTTCATCGGATGATTCGTCGTCGGATGATGAAGATCTTGTGGTGGCTGCACTGGTGGTTCACGGCCACGTTCAACGACAACTTCCTCGATACAGGGGGTCAGTCCTTGGCCATGCTCCCAACCTAAACCGCAACAGGGAGAGAGGCCACACCCTACTCTATGCCGATTACTTTGCGAACACCCTGCTCTTCAAGCCGGATAAATTCCGTCGCCGTTTTCGTATGGCAAGGCATATGTTCAATTGTATCTGAGAGGGAGTGGTTGCTCATGACTCATACTTCGAGTGCAAGACGGATGCCCTTAGCAAGCATGGATTCTCCTCTCAACAGAAATGCACCGCGCCATCCGCATGTTTGCATATGGAATTCCAGGCGATCTGGTGGATGAGTATGTGCGTATGAGTGAGACAACATGTCTGATGTCAATGTACAAGTTCTGCCAGGCTGTGATCGAGGTGTTTGCCCTGAGTACTTGAGACAGCTAACTGCCGCTGATATAGAAGATTGTTGGTGACCAACGCGGCTAGAGGCTTTCTAGGCATGCTTGACAGTATAGATTGTATGCACTTGGAGTGGAAGAACTATCCATTTGCTTGGCAGGGCCAGTAGAAGGGGCATGTCAAAGCATGCACTATCGTATTAGAAGCGGTGGCTTCGCAGGATCTTTGGATATGGCATTCTTTCTTCGGCATGGCAGGTTCTCACAATGATATCAACATGCTGCAGCGTTCTCTAGTCTGCGCAAGGCTTGCAGAAGGCCACTCCCCACCTGTCAATTTTGAGATCAACGGCCACCAGTACAACAAGGGATACTATCTAGCTGATGGTATATATCCTCAGTGGTCAACTTTTATGAAGACAATCTCGAACCCCTAAAATGAGAAGAGAAAGAGATTTTCTGCAAGAGAGTGCTAGAAAGGATGTGGAACGTGCTTTTGGCGTGCTTCAATCCCGATGGGGTATCGTTCGAAAGCCTGTACTGTCATGGGATGAAAGGAAGCTTTGAGAGGTGATGGCTGCTTGTGTGATCATGCACAACATGATCGTCGAGGACGAGCGTGATGACAGTATCTTCGACCAATGATTTGATTTTCAAGGTGACAATGTTGAGCCCCTACACCAAGAACCGGCCACGTTTGAATAGTTTGTTCAGTTCCATCGTGAGCTGCGTGATTAACACACTCATTTGGATCTTCAAAATGACTTGGTTGAGCAAGTGTGGGTCACATTGACAACCAATAGATGTATTGGTTGATTTTATGTTCATTCAAGACAATTTTGATTTTGTTGTAAAACTATTTTTATTAGAGGCAACTTTGATTGGGTTGTGAAACTATTTTAATTTTCAAACAATTAATATTTGAACGTGTAAACTTGTTTTGATATGAAAAATGGGCATTTTAGGCTCTTGCGGACGGGATGGGGCAAATGGAATCGGCCGCGCGCTGGACGCACAACCACCGCATCCTAGAACAGGCTCGGACATGGCCCCATTGCTCTACCCAAACGGACAAAATCTGGGTAAAACGGACATCCGTTTAGGATCGCGCGGTGGAGTTGGCCTTACTGCTGCTGCGCACGGGCACAGGCGCGTCCGTCATGACGGCGCCATCGGCTTAGCTCAATGTCACGGCACGGCCCGTCGCACAGGCGGGCCTAGGCCCAAATGGCGACGAGCGGCACAGCGGCGGCGACACGGCTCGCGCGTGCACGGGCGCGGGAAGGGGCCGGGGCCGGGTTTGCACCACCTCTGCTTCGGTGTCACGTGGACGGGTAGATTGATGGGTAGGGGTAGGGGAATGGCGCGCGTAGTGGCGTCGGCGCAGGGCGCTGGGGCAAATTTGACCATTTTGACCTATGGACGAAATCAATTCACGGAATGAACTGACCGTGAAACTATTTCACAGCCCTAACCTTTTTGTGTAGCGCCCGCCACGACGGCGCCACACCCAACTATGCAGCGCCTAGCACGGGGGCGTTGCACACCAGTCCACCGTGCCAGCCCCTGGGCCCGCACCCAGCAGTGCAACGCCTCCGTGCTAGGCGCCGCACATGTAATGTGCAGTGCCTAGCGCTCGGGCGCCACACTTGTCTTAGATGCAGTCGCGCGCACTAGCCATCCCCAACCCACCCCATTACCAGTTACAGAACAGCGGCGGCGACGGCCCTCTCCTCTCCCCCTCTCAATCCCCTCTCCAAAATCCTTCAGATCTGACGATTTGGCCCGTGAATTCCTTCACCAATCCATCCTAGAAGGTACTTTTCTCCGATCCCCTTCTTTCTATCCATAGAATGTATGCTATTTCGGAGATTTGAGGAACACTTGTTTGAATATTGCATGCATTAGATTTGGGGAACTTTTGTTTGAATCTTGCATGTATTAGATTTGGGGAACCCTTGTTAGATTAGAATGTGGTTTGGATACATAGGTTGACATGTTATTTATATAGTTTGGATACATAGGTTGACATTTTATTTATATGGAAAAGATATTTGTATTGAATCTTGCATGAAGTAGGCTTAGTTTAGTTTATTGAAATCACATTTGTATTGGCAAGAATGGTTTGGATACATATGCTTTGAAATTTGCATGTAGTAGCCGTACTTTAGTTTTTTTTATTCAAAAGATAATCGTGTTGACAAGAAAGCTTTCTTGCAAATTGCTAGGATGGTTTGGCTTCTCAATGATCATTGGGATCTACAACACCGGTCGTACGCTATGTCGGTGAAGCAGCAGGTAATAATGAAAGTTGCCGGTGTTATGAATTTCGTGTTTCTTTTTTCAAACACATACCCCCCATATGTAATGATTTGTTTGTTTGCTTGTAGGAGCTTGCACCTCTGAAGCTTCGGGCTCACGGGGTCAACCTTGGGTGGATGCGCTATGATGAGTGGTACACGCCGTATGTTAGGGAGACAGGACTTCTCCCTTTCATTCAGTTGGTCAGCAGGTCGACGCCACCCAACAATGCTCCAGCACTCACCGCACTTATTGATCATTGGAGGCCAGAGACACACACTTTCCATCTTCGGACCGGGGAGATGACCTTGACGCTCCAGGATATAGCTATGATCACCGGTCTTCCTATCGATGGGAAACCTCTATGTATGAGCACCGATTCTGATGGGTGGCGCGAGCAAATGCTTGCCCTTATCGGTATGGTTCCTCCGGAGCCGCGGGAACCAGAAGTAGAAGGCAAGAAGAAGGAAAGAGTCGCAGCCGGTGCTACTTTCACGTGGATTGTATCGAACTTCAGTAATTGCCCTGAGGATGCTAATGAGGACACGGTGAAGACATATGCTCGTGTCTACATGTGGTACGTGATATCCAGGAGTATGTTTGCTGATGGCACAGGCAAGAATGCTCCATGGATGTGGCTCAAGGCGTTGACCGTCTTCGATAGCAAATGGAGTTGGGGTTCGGCGACACTGGCTTACTTGTATAGACAGGTATGAAGTTGTTTCTGTTTCAATTCATTGGTACATTATGAATGCGATCTTGCTGTTAATTCAACCATGTTCTCTTTTATGTGCAGTTGGACGAAGCCTGTTGTAGGCTATCTGGAGGTATTGGTGGTTGTTTGCTCGCACTTTCCATATGGAGCTGGGAGCGTTTGCCGGTTGGACGACCGAAGACCGTGAAGTTGGAGGATTGGGACGAGAAAGACGACCCACTACGGCTCCCCACTTGGGCTTACAAGTGGGATGTGTTAAATGAGATGACGGATGATCCCTCGGTCATGTACAAGCTGTACAGGAGCGAGATGGACGCGATCACGCCTGAGCAGGTGAATTGACATTGCATAAGTTATTATCATGCTTCCATCGTAACTCGATATCAATTTTTCATTCTATCCAATTTTGTAGGTTGAATGGGAACCGTATGGAAAAGGAGAGAGTTTTGGGAACCCTATAGAGTTCAGGCTGAATCCGATGTGCACTAGGGATAGGGATCTCTGGCATATGCGGTGTCCACTCATATGCAACTGGGCGGTTGAGCTTCACATGCCACATCGGGTGTACCGTCAGTTTGGTTTGTTCATGCCACACCCGCCGGAGTTTGAGGACACGGATATAGTGCTACACGCGTAAGATATAATCAACCTTGAGCAATTAGCAGCTTCTCGGCGGTTTCGATGATGCTAATATTATGTTTCTAACTTGCAGGTTGGATAGGAAAAAGCAGCGGAAGATCAAGGATTGGGCCAAGCATCACAACAAGTATGTCATACAGTGGGCGCTTGCTTTGGAGCAAGCTAGGGCTGGAAAACGAGCCAAGCTTCGTGAGCACTGCCCGATTGCGTTCAACAACTATCTCACATGGTTTCTAGGCGTCACCCGTGTGGAGGTATGCAAGCCGGCGTATGATGATAAGATTTTGGAAGAACCCACCGTCTTTGATGAGGTAGCCCAGCACCAGTACAACGCATTAGTCAGGAAAGGCAACTCCGTGATCCCTGCGGGGCCAATGATGAACTTTGTGGTATGTGCCCTTTTTGCTTTTCAATTCGCAATATTCACATCTTCACTTGCCTAACACGTTAATACCTTTTCTGTTCATAGCGTGCCCAGATCAAGAAAGCAGCTGATGAGACCGCCACTATTCTGGAAACAACCCCGGCTGGCAAAAGCGATGGGGAAGGTGCACTTCGAGCATTCATTAAGGTTCACATCTCCTTCAAACTAGCACTTAACATGTGTTGCTACGTTCGATGTCTCATTCACTTGTTCATGTTGCAGCGCCAGGGCCAAAAGTTAAGGCGGCTGTCAAACATTTTCGGTTGTCGTGACCCCGAGTATGTATCACCAGAACGTTCTAGGTCGGCGACACCATCAGATGCAACTTCTGGCCATGATAATCCTTTGGACGATGAGGATGTGGGTGTGGTCACCCAAGAAGTGGGTGTGCTCACCCAAGAGGTATGGCCTGAGGTTATATATCCAATTGTTGATGCATTGCTAACTATATTCTCACAAACGGTCTTTCCATATCTTTTGTGGATGCATAGGTTTCTGATGATATGACCTTGGGGACCTACAAGGTTCGGTCTGCATACGAGTTAAAGCCTAGGAAGGGAATCAACAAATACACACCTGAGGACTTCACCCAAAGAGGCAAAAGGACGATCGGCACCTCGCGGATGGCGGCTTTGGACGACTATTTGGATGACGATGTGGATGACGATGTGGATGACGTGGAGGAACCGGAGCCAGAGCCGGAGCGGGTTCGTCTCCCTAGGAAGGTGAAGAAGATACCCTCCAAGAGAGGGGGAGGAGCCAGCAAGCGCGGAAGGAACTAGTCGTCGTTCTCTTTTAGTAATGGTAGTAATGGTAGCTATGTTGGTGGTTATGTCGAACTTGTCGTGATGGTCATTCTATGTGTTGAACTCTATGTTGGTGGTAATGTTTAACTTAAATCTTTTAGTAATGCTTATTCTGTGATGCAACTATCTGTGATGCAAAACTGGAGCAACAAGGAGCAACAGAACGAAGGAAAAATTACAGACATGTGTGACGCCTAGCCTGGAGGCGCCACATACCACAGTGCAGTGCCTAGCCAGGAGGCGTCACACACCACAGTGCAGCGCTTCCGTGCTAGGCGTTGCACTGTGGAGTGCGACGCCTCCAGGCTAGGCGCTGCACAGGTCTGTAGCATGACACACATTCTGTTGCTCTCTGGATAGGTACAGACCTGTGCAGCGCCTAGCCAGGAGGGGTCACACACCACAGTGCAGCGCTTCCGCGCCTAGCCAGGTCTGTAGCTTGACATACATTCTGTTGCTCTCTAGATCCAAACAAAACTAGGGTTTCCCCAAACAAGCAACAAATGAGCAATGGGAACTTTTCTTGGATCAAAACAAGGGGAATGGAGAATATTACCTTGAGGGAGGGTTTGACTTCGAAATCCACGGACAAATTCTTCAAATTAGCAAAATTTGGGAGAGGATTTGAGAGGGGGAGAGAGTGGGAGAGGGGGCAAAGCTCGGGGAGGAGAGTGGGAGAGTGTGTGGTGTGGGGGTGGGGGGGGGGGGGGGCAGCCGAGTGGCTGGATAAGTCGCAGTGCAGCGCCTATACGCTAGGCGCTGCACTTTACAAGTGTGACGCCTGAGTGCTAGGCGCTGCACATTACATGTGCGGCGCCTAGCACGGAGGCGTTGCACTGCTGGGTGCGGGCCCAGGGGCTGCCACGGTGGACTGGTGTGCAACGCCCCCGTGCTAGGCGCTGCACAGTAGGGTGTGGCGCCGTCGTGGCGGGCGCTACATAAAAAGGTTAGGGCTGTGAAATAGTTTCACGGTCAGTTCATTCCGTGAATTGATTTTGTCCATAGGTAAAAATGGTCAAATTTGCCGGGCGCTGGACTGCACGGAGGAGACGGCGGGAGGATGGATGGACGTCTTGTTTCGTGTGCCTTTTCAGCCTGCCTCGCGTCTGCATGCTTTCTGGTGCTTTGGGGATTTTGGCCTCGGATCTTTTGGCAAGGAGCTACATGCATGCACGGCACCTGAGGCAATGCCCATCTCTGCTACTGAAAACAGCTGTACGGATATAGTATCAGCATCTAGCAATATTGACTTTGGGGTGGCTGCAGCCTCCGTTTCCCCCGTCGAAAAACTCACCAAATAGGCAAATATAAACGTTATTTTTTGGAAACCATACAAACACCATTTCCTACCGACAACGTATTATTACTCCGTCTTGGTTCTTGAAAAATTGATTCATTCCCAGTTCTTCGGAGTACATATATTTATTATCGGAATATGTGGAGAAAGAACGCTCTCCCTGCTGCCTTTGAGCGCGATATGGCATCCGCAGTATGATCATGGCTCGCGGCCATGCAGTCACACGATCATGATGCAAACATGACATCAACATGGCAGCCCATCATAGTCATAAAATAGTAGCATGGTGCGGTAGTGACGTCCGTCCATATTTATTTAGTGGCGATGGGAGAAATAAAGAGGGCCGGTGGTGAGGGATGTCACTGGAGAGGGGAAAGGTGGAATTTCCTATTGGCCGCTCACTGCGGCAAAATGCGGGCGCTTCGCACAGGGGGAACAACGGAGCGACGTTGCTTGGGCCGGCCCACTTAGATACGTTACCAACTGCCCAATCCGGTTTTGTGAACCTTCTAGAAGGTTCCCCGAACCGGGTTTTCGTTGCTTTCATCGGTTTTTCCGTTTTTTTCTTTTGCTTTTTCTGTTTCTTTTTTTTTCTTATTTCTTTGTTTTTCTGTTTCTTTATTTCATTTTTTCAATTCCTTTTCTTCTCTTTCTATTTCCTTTTTGTTCTTCAGATTTTCAAATTCCTTTCTGTTTCCTTTTTCTTTTCTTCTTTTTCATTTTTTCTTTGGTTTCTTATTTCATTTCCTTTTTCTTTTCTCTTTTTTTCAAAATATTCAAATTTTGTTAGCCTTTCCATAAAATGTTCAGTTTTTTAAAAATTGTTCTCAAAATTCAAAAATTGTTCTCGTGACACAAAAAAGTGCAAAACTTTCGAACTTAATATAATGTATCAAACTTCAACTTTTTTGTTCAGGTTTTCAAAAAATGTTTGCGCTTCCAAATATATTAGGGATTTTTCAAATTTGTTCTCTGTTTCAAAATTTATTCTCAATATTCAAAAAATGTTCGTGCTTTAAGAAATTGTTCGCGCTTCCAAATTTGTTCTATGTTTCAAAATTTGTTCTCAAGATTCAAAAAAAATGTTCATGCTTTTAAAAAAAATCCGCGCTTCCAAATTTGTTCTCTGTTCAAATTTTGTTCTCAAGATTAAAAAAATGTTCGTGCTTTAAAAAATGTTCATGTTCAAATTTTGTTCTCAAATTTCCACGCTTACAAATTTGTTCTCTGTTTCAAAATTTGTTCTCAAGATTAAAAAAATGTTTGTGCTTTAAAAAAATGTTCATGTTGAAATTTTGTTCTCGATTTCCAAATTTTGTTCTCTAAATTCAAGAAATGTTCGGCATTTTAAAAAGTGTTCAGTTTATCAAAAATTTGTTCAAGCCTTTTAGTTTTTCTTCTAAAATTTGGAAAGTGTTCTCTTTTTAAGAAACACCTTTTCAAAATAATTTTCGAGTTAGGAATTTAAGAAAATGTTCGGGTCTCCATTACATTTAGCTCCGCACGCCGTAGCAAACCAAGAAAGCTTGTCTATCGCGATGGCTATGCTCGTGCATACAAAGATGGAGGTCCCTGGCTTGATCCCTCTCTCGAGCAGTGTTTTTTGGGATTTTTACAATGCGTTGCGCGAATGGGCCGGCCCAGCTGGAGAGGCGCCTGTGAGTCCGCTCGACAATTTGCCGCAGCGAGCGGCGCATAGGAGCTCTCACGAAAGGTAGCGGCGACAATGTGGGACGAAGAGGCGTAACGCTTTGTATGAGCCGGCCCACATATCATCTTTTGAGAGGAGGGGGGGGGGGGGGGGGGGGTGTTTGGTGCGCCTTGTACCATTATAACCATAACGGGCGTCAAATAGGAAATTTTTATCTTCTGCACGTAACAGCCAAGGCGCCATCTATAAGCCTTTTTATAGTCAAGGAAGCAATTCGGATTCGGGTTATAGTAGTTTGATTTTTTTTTTCTTTCAAAAATATGGTTCCTAGAGCGCAAACAATTCTGAAAGAAAAACTACGTATAGATGTCTAGTATTCCCTCCGTTCCTAAATATAAGTCTTTTTAGACATTTCAAATGGACAACAACATACGGATGTATATAGATATATTTTAGAGTGTAGATTCAGTCATTTTGCTCTGTATGTAGTTACTTGTTGAAATCTCTAGAAAGACTTATATTTGGGAACGGAGGGAGTATATGCATACAAATTTTGATCAATATATGTTTTACATGTGGTTTACAAAAAAAAGCATGTACCAAAAGGGGCTTACTTTCGTTGTTGTTAATGTGCTAGAAAATTTTATTTTTTGCGTGGCCTAAAAATAAGTATGTTATTTAATAAAAGCATGCCGATAAATAGGAAACATCGATGTGTACCCAGAGATAAAAAACACAAAATGCTTTTCTAAATTTTTGGCCTGGGAGCGAGAATCATGTGCTCCAAAATATAGAGGCTCTTTGGTCCTTCCGTATTGAGCTGCCATGTGAGTCATGCTAACCAAAACCATAAATCACCACCTATATGTACCATTTCGAAGTCGTTCCGATTGCCCCCCTCCCCCACCCGGCCACCCCATGAACCATAATCGACCGACCATGCTAGCCTTCTCTCTTGAGACCGCTTGTGGCATGAACCAGTTTGGACCGCTCATTCCATGAGATAGCACGAGTGTGTAATGTACATGATGATCGGCGTACAAGGGTACACACAATGTGGATTGGTGAGACGGGGGAAAGTAGTTGATGTGGTAGAGAACGAGGGTGATGCTTGTGCATGTTTTGATCTTGGTTATCCACCCATAGTTCCTGGTGTCTCCTATGCTCACATCTATGAAATTTAATTGACACATCCACATTAATGTATTCATGATGTCTGAAAATAATGCCATTAATTAACATGTATACTAAGCAAAGTTTTTCCAAACACATATACTAAACCTAACCCTCAATCTTTCTACACACGAAACACTATTCGTACTATACCCCATGCATATCCCATTATCACCACAGTTAAACAACACATTCAAACTGTTCCAACACACTCGAAATTGGAGAAATGCATGTACTAGGGTTCCTCCATCATGTAAAAACTGCTACTCCCTCCGATCCATATTATTTCTCGCTCAAATGCATGTACTAGTGGTAGGAGAGGGGGGAGCAGCAAGAGTTCTTGCAACTCTGAATGGATTGGGGACAGTACCCCGTGGGGCTAGATGAGTTAGCAGGAGAACACACCAAAGTCCGTGCCGTCTAGGTTGGGGGGCACCGAGAGGTTCATGAAGTTTCCCCTTTGCCTCGCCGGCCAGCCAACGGTCCAGCGCGTCAAACGCCGGGGATCATGGCATCTCCCATGCAAAGCAGACGCCAATGATGTTGGTGTGGCCAAAAAGGGTCAGATATTTTTTTATTAAAATTCAGTTCATGATTAAGTTAGGAAAAATGTTAGAACAATATTTTGTCCGCGGAAAGTTGATGTCGACGGAAGTCACAGAATAACCAACCACGATTCCATCGTGAATATAACACGCACACGGAGTAGTGTGAGATGCATGCTAGACCAGGGAGATTGCGACTGCCAACGCATGTGTGCATTGGCCCTGCGGCCTACTTTGACGTGAAAGGAGATACATTTGTTTGGCGTGGTATCCGACGGTGGAGGAGCAAGGAAAAAAGGCTGCACTATTTGTCCCGGGCTTGTCCACCTCGCACGTCCGTTGCCCTACTCCAAATAATTCTCGTGCATAGTATTTGGGTAAAAACATACAAAATAAAGTGTGTGAACGTGGTAATATCAAAAGAACCCTAAACTATGGAACAAAAATAAAGGCAAAAAATATCATAGTATTCGGTATTCGTCCCCGAGCAAATACCGTAGCTTGTAAGAAAGAGGTCATCTTGATTACGAGGTGCGGGTAATGCAATGTATGAGTCCATCACAACATTCCCAAATCCATATAAGATATGTTGTCAAGACGAGCATTATTATATCTTCACATATCAAGATGATCATAAAGGCTTCAACACTTCTGCTATTCTACCGGTTAGCAAACGCATGACAACTCCAAGCAATAATTTACCTGTCTTCCAGCGAGCAAGTAGCATTGGTCTCGCAGTTTGTTTTCTTAAAGATACTAACCCTTTTTCCTTCTTAACGGTCCAGGCCTAATGCCCATGTCATATTCATGTTTCTGTAAGTGTGACATGAAGGCTAGGCATGTCTCCTTGTCGAAGGTAAGTATTTTTATGACTTATTTCATGAGAGGGAGTTTTACCAAAGAAGCTACTTCCCCTAATTATTTCATTTAGATGGTGCCATGCCAGTCCCTTACAAGACACTAGACGAGTTTAACCGGAAATAAAAGTAGTTTGTTCCATTTACTTGCTAACCTTTCCTATCCGACTGACACCGGAGATGTCGAAGACTCATACTCATTATCAAGTGCAAATACATTAGCACACATTATAACCGAGTATCTAATATAGTTTCAAGAATAGCGCAATAAAACATTCATTAAGGCTATCCAGTACTCACTGGAAATAAGAATCTTCCCTCAATCAAAAGAACATGATTGTCAACTTTATTTTAATTAAAACAAACTAAAATTTTAACTGAAAATAAACTAAATAAAGCAATAAAGAGATACAAAGGGCTCCAAAATCTCCCCAAACTTAACATGCTAAGTCTTTATTTTCCTTTTTATCGGTACCCGGGTTCATTGCAGGCGCATGCAGGGGAATACGGGCGATCGTGTCAGTAAGGAGTTTGTTGGTCATCTATAAGCCCTTGATAGGGAGCTTGTACATGCGAAGCTTTTCGACCAGGTGTGCAATGATCCTCAAGCTCGCGGCCAACACCGTCCTGGTCTTCTGTGCAATCACATACTCCATCTTGATACGGTCGCGCAAAAGGTCACTTTCAGTTTTTGAACTAATAGCATGTACCTCCGATTCATGGGCACAATACTGGATAGGGCTGGAGTTACGATCCACCAATAGTTCCTGGTGTCTCCTATGCTTACATCTATGGAATTCGAATCCATAGTATGCATGGATGAAACAAATAATGCATGATGTAAGAATAAGATGAGGAATAAGCTAGTGAAGGCTTGCTACTTACGAAAGACCTGAGGTAGTGACATGAAGGCATTTGCTCTGGGTTAGGTCAATAGCTAATAATGCTCTGGTTATGAGTTTGGTCCTTTGGTAGGAAAGAGCTTACGCTATATTTTGGACATACGATAAAATTTGTGTGCTAATTTCTTCTTGGGTAGGTCGGGAGCACTGAGCATTTTAAACATATGATCATTTTTTTTCAATTGTTAGTCCTTAGCCAGGCAGTCTATCAGGACGTGGGAGCTTCAAAACAATGACCTTTTAATGTTTTTAAGTAGATGCGGCTAGCCAGCATATATCTCTCGGCGAGGAAAAAAGGGCTAAATAGAACCAATTTTTTCTAGTTGTTGCCTCTTCTAAGTCGAGTCGACAATCCTCCCAACATTGTCTCAGCTGTAGATAAAACCATTTGCAAGTTACTTCAACAATATCTTCTTGTATGCGAGAAAACTATGATAGTATATTTTTGCAGATCGCGGTTCAACTTTCGCGATTACATTGGAATTTTTCTCTTCCTGTGTGTATTTCTCAAACTAAAACGACTGTTCACAACCAAATAATTCCATTTTCCACGAGGAGGGTCCCGAAATGGCGAAGCATGTACGCATAATGGCAGAAGCTCTTTCCCCTTTTTTAAATCCTCTATTTCACTAAGACACTTTGTCGACACAATCGCCAGCCACCAGAACGCTTACATCTACCGGTACAGACTCCAGCCAAATACAACAGGTATCCTGGCCATGTGCTCCAAACCTGGCAAGGGCATGAGCAACTTTGTTACAAGCACGGGGACTATTAGGAACAGATAACAGAACTAAAATTGCTCTCGGGTACCCGCGCACCCTGTATGTGCAAAAAAAAGTTAGTAATTTAAAAAAATTCAAAATTTTTTACATGTTTTTTTGAAATCAAACATGATCAGCTACCGAACTCAGCTCTTTCCAGAAGTACACAGAATGATAGCAGCCCCAAAACCTATGATGCACAATTTCCTCGCGTCCGCACGCCGGGCAAAACACACCCGGTTTGATTTTCCTCCTTAAAAGCTCAGCGCCCACTGACAAACCATTTCTAATCAATCTCCAAGCATGAATGAGTGCCTTGCCCGGGGCTTTAGTACTCCACAGTGCAAGCCATCCTCGATGTGTTGCGACCGAAGAAGACGAGCCGGGCTGTCCCGCTCTCGCCCGTTTCCTTTCCATGCCTAGATGGTAGGCTGATTTGACTGAAAAAAGACCGTTTTCTGTAAAGTTCCATGCATACTACTAGTTAGGAAGTTAGATTTCATAGAGATAGATATAAGCATAGGAGACACCAGGAACTATCGGTGGATAACCAAGATTAGAACATGCACAATCCTGTTGTCGTACTCTAACACGTAAACTATTTTCCCCGTCTGACCAACGCACATTGTGTGTACCCTTGTACTCCGGTCTTCCTATACACTAATTTCTCGTGCTATTTCGTGCAGCAATCCTGTTGTCGTACTCTGATGCACCACGAGGACATATTGGGCGTTGAAGACTGGTTCGCCTCACAAGCTGCCTCAAGAGAGAACGCTAGCATGGCGCATGGTCACTCGATTTGGTTACAATGGGGAGAGGACAATGGGGACGGCTTCGAAATGGTACATACAAGTGGTGATCGATGCATTTGGTTAGCATGACTCACATGGCAGCTCAATGCGACAAGGACCGAAGAGCCTCTAGATGCTCCCAGGCCGAAAATATAAAAAGGCATTTACGAGTTTTATTTTTTTCTCCGGATACATCTCGATGTCCCCTATTTATTGCTACATTTTTTTAAATAATATACTGATTTGTAAGGCACACAAAAAGAGAATTTTCTGGCATATCAACAAGAAGGAAAGTAAGCCCCTTTAGATGCTTGTATATTATTTTGTGCATACCACATGTAAATACATATACTGATGAAAATTCGCATGCATATACTAGACATCTATATGTAGTTTTTTTTTTCAGAATTGTTTGGGCTCTAGGAAACAAGTTTTCCATATTTTTTAAAAAATAGAACGACTTTTATATGTAGTGTTTAGTACTCCTTCCTTCCCAAAATGTAGGGTTCTTTGATGCATGACTTGACCATTAATATATACCAAAATATATGGATTCACTAGTAGAAAAAGGACCTAATATGAGACACATTAGTGCCGGTTTGATTTTGAGCCGGCACTAATGTGTCCAATAGTGCCGGTTCCAACGGCTAGCCGGCCATTCTCATTAGTACCGGTTCGTGGCGAACCTATAGTACCGGTTCGTGCCACGAACCGGTACTAAAGAGGGTGGTGGCAGGGTGTTGTCAGTCTGGGGCCCGTCCAGCACCTTTAGTACCGGTTCGTGGCACGAACCGGTACTAAAGGTCGACGTACATAAACCCTTCGTCCCCCCGAGCCACTCTGTTCTTTCCCTTTCCCCTCACTTCCTCTGTTCTTCCCCCTCTCTCCTCGAGCTCCTCACAAATTTTGCCCAAAATTTGTCAAGATTTGAAGGCCCCCATCCATTCAAATGATCACAAAGGTTAGCAACTTTGTCCTTTCAACTCTCATTGCTAGATTAGCTCTTGCAATGCTTTGTATAGTGATTAATTTGGGAGGAATAATTATATTTGCTAGTATTTGATTTATATGTAATTTGAGCACAAAAATAACACTTAGTTTGCATATGTAGGTGTGGTTTACTTAGTGCCTTCTAAATCTCCATCGTAACCACCGTCGATCGCCTGCACCGTCCCGTCGCCGGCACCACCTTCTGGTGAGGCTCTTGTTCATGAATGTTTAACATTACCAAATTGATGTTTATGTGATTTGGGTATATAGTTACTCGTATAATTATCTTACCCGTACGTTGTTTGTTATACATAGTGCCATGGTTTTGATATCCGTCCCCGTCGGCCCTCGTCCTTGTTATGATTCGGATGTGGTATATTCTCTTTTAAAACTAGTTGTCGCATTTCGTGTTTATGACAAATTATGCCCATCAAGTTGACATAGATATTTTTATCTAGGAGGTATGTGAACCGGAAATTCCAACCGACCCTATTGTCGAGAGGTTAAATTTAGTTGAAAGAGAAAACGAGTATTTGAAAGAAAAATTGAAAAGAATTGAGGGGGAGAAGATGGAATTGGAGTTGCATGTTGCCGATGTCGTCGATGATCACAAGATCAAGATGGAGAAAATGAGGTTGAAGATTAGAAAGATTAGAAAATATGCCATTGATAGTGTGGCTTGGTATCATTATGCTGTTGGATCAATTGTTACCTTAATTGCGATCTTCGTCGCATTTGTTGTTGCATTTAAATTCTTTAGCTAGAGAGCTATTTGTATGTTGCATTTAATTAAGTGTTGTATATGAACTTTATGTATGAACTTTATGTATGAACTTGTATTAATTTGGTCTATTCGGTGTTGTGTAATGAAGATGAGCCGACAATGGATGTATGATGACAGATGCTCTCCCGAGTTCATTAATGGCGTGCATACTTTTCTGCTTGCTGCTGAGGCAAACAAGCGGGCGGATGGTTTTATGCCTTGTCCATGTGCTGGCTGTAAGAATGGTCACAGTTACTCTACGTCAAGAACCATTCACGTCCACCTATTTGAGTCCGGTTTCATGCCCCACTCTAATGTTTGGACCAAGCACGGAGAAATAGGGGTTATGATGGAAGACAATGAAGAAGAAGAGGACGGCGACGGCTATCCTGGCCATGGGTTCCCTGAATACGATGATACAACAATGGGGGAAGAAGCTGAGCCGGCAATGCAGAAAGAAGCTGAAGAAGAGGCATTAGATGAGCCCGCCGATGATCTAGGTCGGGCCATTGCCGATGCAAAGAGAAACTGCGCAAGTGATCTGGAGAGGACGAAGTTGCAGCGCATGTTAGAGGATCACAAGAAATTGTTGTACCCGAATTGCGAAGCTGACAAAAAAAAGTTGGGCACCACACTTGAATTGCTGCAATGGAAGGCATAGAATGGTGTATCTGACAAGGGATTTGGAAAGTTACTGGTAATGATAAAGAATATGCTTCCAAAGGACAACGAATTGCCCGAGAGTACGTATGAAGCAAAGAAGGCTGTCTGCCCTCTAGGGTTAGAGGTGCAAAAGATACATGCATGCCCTAATGACTGCATCCTCTACCGCGGTGAGTATGAGGATTTGAATGCTTGCCCGGTATGAGGTGCATTGCGTTATAAGATCAGTCACGATGACCCTGGTGATGTCGAGGGTGAGCGCCCCAGGAAGAAGATTCCTGCCAAGGTGATGTGGTATGCTCCTATAATACCACGGTTGAAACGTTTGTTCCAAAACAAAGAGCATGGGAAGGCGATGCGATGGCATGCAGAAGACCGTAAGAAAGACGAAAAGTTGAGAGCACCCGCTGACGGTTCGCAGTGGAGAAAAATCGAGAGAAAGTACTGGGAGGAGTTTGCAGGTGACCCAAGGAACGTATGGTTTGGTCTAAGCGCAGATGGCATTAATCCTTTTGGGGAGCAGAGCAGCAACCATAGCACGTGGCCTGTGACTCTATGTTTGTATAACCTTCCTCCTTGGTTGTGCATGAAGCGGAAGTTCATTATGATGTCAGTGCTCATCCAAGGCCCTAAGCAACCCGGCAATGACATTGATGTGTACCTAAGGCCATTAGTTGAAGAAATCTTACAACTGTGGAATGGAAAAGGTGTACGTGCGTGTGATGAGCACATGGGGGAAGAATTTGACCTAAAGGCATTGCTGTTCGTGACCATCAATGATTGGCCTGCTCTCAGTAACCTTTCAGGACAGACAAACAAGGGATACCGCGGATGCACGCACTGTTTGGATGATACCGACAGTATATATTTGAATAGTTGTAAGAAGAATGTGTACCTGGTACATCGTCGATTTCTTCCGAGCAGGCATCCCGTAAGAAAGAAAGGCAAGCATTTCAAAGGTGAGGCGGATCACCGGACGAAGCCTCGCCACCGTACTGGTGCTGATGTACATGATATGGTCAAGGATTTGAAGGTAATCTTTGGAAAGGGTCCTGGCGGACAACCTGTTCCGAAGGACGCTGACGGACGCGCACCCATGTGGAAGAAGAAATCTATATTTTGGGACCTGCCATATTGGAAAGACCTAGAGGTCCGCTCCGCAATCGACGTGATGCACGTGACGAAGAATCTCTGCGTGACCCTGCTTGGCTTTTTGGGCGTATATGGGAAGACAAAGATACACCAGAGGCATGGGAGGACCAGCAACGTATGCACAGAAAAGACGACATACATCAGGGTCAGGCCAGCTACGCTCTTACCAAAGAAGAGAAGGAAATCTTCTTCGAATGCCTGCTCAGCATGAAGGTACCGTCTGGCTTCTCATCGAATAAAGGGAATAATAAATATGGCAGAGAAAAAGTTCCAGAACCTAAAGTCTCATGACTGCCACGTGATTATGACGCAACTCCTTCCGGTTGCATTGCGGGGGCTTCTACCGAAAAACATTCGATTGGCCATTGTGAAGCTATGTGCATTCCTCAATGCAATCTCTCAGAAGGTAATTGATCCAGAAATCATACCAAGGTTACAGAATGATTTGGTGCAATGTCTTGTCAGTTTGGAGTTGGTGTTCCCACCATCCTTCTTCAACATCATGACGCACGTCCTGGTTCACCTTTGCGAAGAGATTAACGTTTTGGGTCCTGTATTTCTACACAATATGTTCCCCTTTGAAAGGTTCATGGGAGTCTTGAAGAAATATGTTCATAACCGTGCTAGGCGAGAAGGAAGCATCTCGAAAGGCCATGAAAATGAGGAGGTCATTGAGTTTTGTATTGACTTTATTCCTGACCTTAAGCCGATTGGTGTTCCTGAATCACGGCATAAGGGCAGACTGGAAAGAAAAGGCACGCTAGGAGGGCATCAAATAATATGTATGGACGGGCATTCTCTCACTGAAGCACCAAGGCGGAATTCTGTAGAACTGTGTAGTGTGCTTCAGTGAGAGAATGCCCGTCCATACATATTATTTGATGCCCTCCTAGCGTGCCTTTTCCTTCCAGTCTGCCCTTATGCCGCGATTCAGGAACACCAATCGGCTTAAGGTCAGGAATAAAGTCAATACAAAACTCAATGACCTCCTCATTTTCATGGCCTTTCGAGATGCTTCCTTCTCGCCTAGCACAGTTATGAACATATTTCTTCAAGACTCCCATGAACCTTTCAAAGGGGAACATATTGTGTAGAAATACAGGACCCAAAACGTTAATCTCTTCGCAAAGGTGAACCAGGACGTGCGTCATGATGTTGAAGAAGGATGGTGGGAACACCAACTCGAAACTGACAAGACATTGCACCAAATCATTCTGTAACCTTGGTATGATTTCTGGATCAATTACCTTCTGAGAGATTGCATTGAGGAATGCACATAGCTTCACAATGGTCAATCGAATGTTTTCCGGTAGAAGCCCCCGCAATGCAACCGGAAGGAGTTGCGTCATAATCACGTGGCAGTCATGAGACTTTAGGTTCTGGAACTTTTTCTCTGCCATATTTATTATTCCCTTTATATTCGATGAGAAGCCAGATGGTACCTTCATGCTGAGCAGGCATTCGAAGAAGATTTCCTTCTCTTCTTTGGTAAGAGCGTAGCTGGCCTGACCCTAATGTATGTCGTCTTTTCTATGCATACGTTGCTGGTCCTCCCGTGCCTCTGGTGTATCTTTGTCTTCCCATACACGCCCAAAAAGCCAAGCAGGGTCACGCAGAGATTCTTCGTCACGTGCATCACGTCGATTGTGGAGCGGACCTCTAGGTCTTTTCAATATGGCAGGTCCCAAAATATAGATTTCTTCTTCCACATGGGTGCGCGTCCATCAGCGTCCTTCGGAACAGGTTGTCCGCCAGTACCCTTTCCAAAGATTACCTTCAAATCCTTGACCATATCATATACATCAGCACCAGTACGGTGGCGAGGCTTCGTCCGGTGATCCGCCTCACCTTTGAAATGCTTGCCTTTCTTTCTTACGGGATGCCTGCTCGGAAGAAATCGATGATGTCCCAGGTACACATTCTTCTTACAACTATTCAAATATATACTGTCGGTATCATCCAAACAGTGCGTGCATCCGTGGTATCCCTTGTTTGTCTGTCCTGAAAGGTTACTGAGAGCAGGCCAATCATTGATGGTCACGAACAGCAACGCCTTTAGGTCAAATTCTTCCCCCATGTGCTCATCCCACGCACGTACACCTGTTCCATTCCACAGTTGTAAGAGTTCTTCAACTAATGGCCTTAGGTACACATCAATGTCGTTGCTGGGTTGCTTAGGGCCATGGATGAGCACTGGCATCATAATGAACTTTCGCTTCATGCACAACCAAGGAGGAAGGTTATACAAACATAGAGTCACAGGGCACGTGCTATGGTTGCTGCTCTGCTCCCCAAAAGGATTAATGCCATCTGCGCTTAGACCAAACCATACATTCCTTGGGTCACCTGCAAACTCCTCCCAGTACTTTCTCTAGATTTTTCTCCACTGCGAACCGTCAGCGGGTACTCTCAACTTTCCGTCTTTCTTACGGTATTCTGCGTGCCACCGCATCGCCTTCGCATGCTCTTTGTTTTGGAACAAATGTTTCAACCGTGGTATTATAGGAGCATACCACATCACCTTGGCAGGAATCTTCTTCCTAGGGCGCTCACCCTCGACATCACCAGGGTCATCGCGACTGATCTTATAACGCAATGCACCGCATACTGGGCAAGAATTCAAATCCTCGTACTCACCGCGGTAGAGGATGCAGTCATTAGGGCATGCATGTATCTTTCGCACCTCTAACCCTAGAGGGCAGACAACCTTCTTTGCTTCATACGTACTCTCGGGCAATTCATTGTCCTTTGGAAGCATATTCTTTATCATTACCAGCAACTTTCCAAATCCCTTGTCAGATACACCATTCTCTGCCTTCCATTGCAGCAATTCAAGTGTGGTGCCCAACTTTTTTTTGTCAGCTTCGCAATTCGGGTACAACAATTTCTTGTGATCCTCTAACATGCGCTGCAACTTCGTCCTCTCCAGATCACTTGTGCAGTTTCTCTTTGCATCGGCAATGGCCCGACCTAGATCATCAGCGGGCTCATCTGATGCCTCTTCTTCAGCTTCTTTCTGCATTGCCGGCTCAGCTTCTTCCCCCATTGTTGTATCATCGTATTCAGGGAACCCATGGCCTGGATAGCCGTCGTCGTCCTCTTCTTCTTCATTGTCTTCCATCATAACCCCTATTTCTCCGTGCTTGGTCCAAACATTATAGTGGGGCATGAAACCGGACTCAAATAGGTGGACGTGAATGGTTCTTGACGTAGAGTAAATGTGACCATTCTTACAGCCAGCACATGGACAAGGCATAAAACCATCCGCCCGCTTGTTTGCCTCAGCGGCAAGCAGAAAAGTATGCACGCCATTAATGAACTCGGGAGAGCATCTGTCATCATACATCCATTGTCGGCTCATCTTCATTACACAACACCGAATAGACCAAATTAATACAAGTTCATACATAAAGTTCATATACAACACTTAATTAAATGCAACATACAAATAACTCTCTAGCTAAAGAATTTAAATACAACAACAAATACGATGAAGATCGCAATTAAGGTAACAATTGATCCAACAGCATAATGATACCAAGCCACACTATCAATGGCATATTTTCTAATCTTTCTAATCTTCAACCTCATTTTCTCCATCTTGATCTTGTGATCATCGACGACATCGGCAACATGCAACTCCAATTCCATCTTCTCCCCCTAAATTCTTTTCAATTTTTCTTTCAAATACTCGTTTTCTCTTTCAACTAAATTTAACCTCTCGACAATAGGGTCGGTTGGAATTTCCGGTTCACATACCTCCTAGATAAAAATATCTATGTCAACTTGATGGGCATAATTTGTCATAAACGCGAAATGCAACAACTAGTTTTAAAAGAGAATATACCACATCCGAATCATAACAAAGACGAGGGCCGACGGGGACGGATATCAAAACCATGGCACTATGTATAACAAACAACGTATGTGTAAGATAATTATACGAGTAACTATATATCCAAATCACATAAACATCAATTTGGTAATGTAAAACATTCATGAACAAGAGCCTTACCAGAAGGTGGTGCCGGCGACGGGACGGTGCGGGCGATCAACGGTGGTTACGACGGAGATTTAGAAGGCACTAAGTAAACCACACCTACATATGCAAAGTAAGTGTTATTTTTGTGCTCAAATTGCATATAAATCAAATACTAGCAAATATAATTATTCCTTCCAAATTAATCACTATACAAAGCATTGCAAGATCTAATCTAGCAATGAGAGTTGAAAGGACAAAGTTGCTAACCTTTGTGATCATTTGAATGGATGGGGGCCTTCAAATCTTGACAAATTTTAGGCAAAATTTGTGAGGAGCTCGAGGAGAGAGGGGGAAGAACAGAGGAAGTGAGGGGAAAGGGGAAGAAAAGAGTGGCTCGGGGGGACGAAGGGTTTTTGTACGTCGACCTTTAGTACCGGTTCGTGCCACGAACCGGTACTAAAGGTGCTGGACGGGCCCCAGACTGACAACACCCTGCCACCACCCTCTTTAGTACCGGTTCGTGGCACGAACCGGTACTATAGGTTCGCCACGAACCGGTACTAATGAGAACGGCCGGCTAGCCGTTGGAACCGGCACTATTGGACACATTAGTGCCGGCTCAAAATCAAACCGGCACTAATGTGTCTCATATTAGGTCCTTTTTCTACTAATGAATCCATGCATTTTGGTATATATTAATGGTCAAGTCATGCATCAAAGAACCCTACATTTTGGGAAGGAAGGAGTACTAAACACTACATATAAAAGTCGTTCTATTTTCTAAAAAATATAGAAAACTTGATTCCGAGAGCCCAAACAATTCTGAAAAAAAAACTACATATAGATGTCTAGTATATGCATGCGAATTTTCATCAGTATATGTATTTACATGTGGTATGCACAAAATAATATACAAGCATCTAAAGGGGCTTACTTTCCTTCTTGTTGATATGCCAGAAAATTCTCTTTTTGTGTGCCTTACAAATCAGTATATTATTTAAAAAATGTAGCAATAAATAGGGGACATCGAGATGTATCCGGAGAAAAATATAAAACTCGTAAATGCTTTTTTATATTTTCGGCCTGGGAGCATCTAGAGGCTCTTCGGTCCTTGTCGCATTGAGCTGCCATGTGAGTCATGCTAACCAAATGCATCGATCACCACTTGTATGTACCATTTCGAAGCCGTCCCCATTGTCCTCTCCCCATTGTAACCAAATCGAGTGACCATGCGCCATGCTAGCGTTCTCTCTTGAGGCAGCTTGTGAGGCGAACCAGTCTTCAACGCCCAATATGTCCTCGTGGTGCATCAGAGTACGACAACAGGATTGCTGCACGAAATAGCACGAGAAATTAGTGTATAGGAAGACCGGAGTACAAGGGTACACACAATGTGCGTTGGTCAGACGGGGAAAATAGTTTACGTGTTAGAGTACGAAAACAGGATTGTGCATGTTCTAATCTTGGTTATCCACCGATAGTTCCTGGTGTCTCCTATGCTTATATCTATCTCTATGAAATCTAACTTCCTAACTAGTAGTATGCATGGAACTTTACAAAAAACGGTCTTTTTTCAGTCAAATCAGCCTACCATCTAGGCATGGAAAGGAAACGAGCGAGAGCGGGACAGCCCGGCTCGTCTTCTTCGGTCGCAACACATCGAGGATGGCTTGCGCTGTGGAGTACTAAAGCCCCGGGCAAGGCACTCATTCATGCTTGGAGATTGATTAGAAATGGTTTGGCAGTGGGCGCTGAGCTTTTAAGGAGGAAAATCAAACCGGGTGTGGTTTGCCCGGCGTGCGGACGCGAGGAAACTGTGCATCATAGGTTTTGGGGCTGCTATCATTCTGTGTATTTCTGGAAAGAGCTGAGTTCGGTAGTGGGTGTGAGGGTGGCGACCCCACCTGGTTTGTTCTGTACCCAGAGCTCGCTTGCAACGTGGCTGCTCCAGTGGTTGCCCGAGGCAACGGAGGACGACAAGGCTGCGATGATCCGAGGTTTATATGGGCTGTGGCTGGCAAGAAATGACACAAGAGGGGGGGGCAAACGTATTGAAGAGGCCGGCTCGGTGGCGAGGAGAGTAGCAGCGATCATGGACGACTAGAAGAAAGTGCACGCCAAGCAGGAGAATTCACCAAAACCGACCCAACATGCGATATGGGAACCACCGTAGCAGGATTGGCTTAAAGCAAATGTCGATGGGGCTACAAATCGGTCAAGAAAGGAGGGAGGTGCGGCTGTTGTCTTCAGGGACGAGGTGGGAGCCTTCAGAGGAGCTGCTTCTGCCTTCCTTCCTGGGATCTCGCAAGCAGAGACCACAGAACTGTTGGCATGCAGGATTGCGGTGCAAATGGCACTTCAACGAAATATAACAAAACTGCATGTGGAGACTGATTGCTTAGAAGTGGCTAGGATGCTGAATGAGAAGGAAAGGAACCTCTCGGCTGTGGGAATCGTTGTCGAAGAGATCAAGATGATGGCAAGGAATTTGGGAGTTTTCAAGGCTACATGGGTCAGGAGGACCGCGAATAAGGCTGCTCATGCTTTAGCTCGTTTTGGTTTATGTAATGCTATTTCGGTTTCGTGGGAGTCAGCCCCACCAGATTGTATCTTACTCCCTCCGTCCTTTAAAGAGTGTACTCCCAACTTTGTTGGAGGGTCAAACTATTTCAAAGTTTGACCGAGTTTGTGCAAAATATATCAATGTTTGTGAAATCAAATAGGTATATGATGAAAGTATATTTTATCACGAATCTAATGCTACTAATTTGATGGCATAAATATTGATGTATTATTATATAAACACGGTCAAATTTAAAAAAGTTTGACTTTCCAAGAAAGTTGGAAGTACACTCTTTAAAGAACGGAGGGAGTAAGTATTGTCGCAGATGAACTGCCTGAACTAGTCTAAATAAAGTGGGGAAGTAACTTTCAAAAAAAAACTAGTAGTATGCATGGACCAAACAAATAATGCATGATGTGACCAAACAAATAATGCATGATGTGAGGATAAACAATTCCAGCACATAGAAGTAAGATGAGGAATAACTCACTCTTTATGAAAGACTTGAGATAGTAGTGAAATAAAGTAATTGGTTCTCGGTTAGGTCGATAGCCATTAATGCTCCGGTTATGAGTTACTCCCTCCGTCCGCGAATAAATGTACATCTAAATTTTTGTCTTAAGTCAAAGTTTTAAAATTTGATCAACTTTACAAAAAATAATAATAGTAACATATATGAAGAGTTGGCCCGGGCTTCAAAATTGATATATCACTTCTTTTTTGGCTTCGAACATAATCCATTTGAGTTTCTCTTTGATTATTTTCCTGGACCATAAAGGTTAGGGATGTTAGTATTTGACTTTCTTGCCCAGAGGATTACTACCAAAGTGCCAATGCAAATATCCACGAAACGAAACTATGATGTAAACATCCGTCTCGGTGAAATTTACCTATTAGCCTATCCGTGAAAAGAGGAAAGTCAAAGTTTGTGATAGTTGCACGACCATAAACCAGCTAAGGAAGCCAAATGAGAAAGGATCGATTGTATAAAAAAAAATCAACGTAATTTTTATCACGTTTACACATCCTTGATATGAATGAGTCCCAGAATATATGGATAGAAAAAACTTTACAAAAAAAGAATAGAAAAAATACATTATTGTAGTGTCATGCCATTTTCAACACTACATGACTAAACGGTTGTTTGATTGTGCATTGGAAAATCATGGATTCTTTTCAAAACAGTGAAGTGGGTCGAAGTTTTGATATGAAGCACAATATTAATGAAGTTTAGGGAAAATTCATATGGCATGCAATCCTAGGAAACAAACAGCCCAT
Organism: Triticum aestivum; assembly: GCF_018294505.1. Lineage (NCBI taxonomy): Eukaryota > Viridiplantae > Streptophyta > Magnoliopsida > Poales > Poaceae > Triticum > Triticum aestivum. The sequence continues at coordinate 602,515,123 of NC_057795.1, read as the reverse complement.
GTAAGATATATTCAATTCACTAAAAATCCTTCGAATCAAGGAGGCCATTAAAATGTGTAGCTACTCTGCTTCCATTTCTTTCTCAAATGTCTGTAAAATAAAGGGTCCCAAGAAAACTCCCATATACTGTGCATGCAAGATATGATTGAATTCGACTATTCAATGGATACTTGCAGTTTGCTCACTACTCAAATTGTTCGATCAATAAAGTGTTCCAGAAATTCAACAGTGAACTATCTTTTGGGAAGAAGCGGATGGTGCTAGCGGTAGATGAGAATGCGACCGATGATGGTGCCGCAGTGGTGCTACAAGACTAGAAGAGAAGGGAGAGAATATGTTTATTTGAATTACTTTTGGAGATTTTCAAGTGAAAAAATGTCCCAGCGAAAGTTGAGCGATATCCGCCATGGATCGATACTGCTTGAATACCAGGATGGAGCGATACTGTTTACATGGAACAAGAAAGGAGGGCGACAAGTTTAGTGTACTAGCCTAGTAGTCCTACAGGAAGCTATGCCATAGAGTTATGGCACCAGTTCGGCTAAAATCACTGAAATCTAGGGACTTGTCGATCAATCCTTACAACACGGATGGGATATGTGGTCTATGCAAAATGCAACGGTAATTAGCCACATTCATGTATAAGTTCACAGTCGTTCGTGTTGCCACCCCTGAACTATGGACCGACCACGCTTGTTCTCTTCTGTTCAGACTTCTGCTGGCACTAATTCACGAATGTCCTCCAGGCCCTACTCCACTCCAGTTGAGCATCCTAGATATGGCATGATAGGGTTGCTCTGTCCACAATATGACATGACATCATGGCGTGCCTAGATGAGCCCGTCCAATTGTGCAGGCAAGAACTAGACAGTGTGTAGAGGAACGGTGGCTGCGTGAACAAGATAGTCGGAGTTTTTGTGCAAGTTATCCATCTGTTCCTGGTACCTCATATTCCTATACTTACAAAATTCAAATTTCTTGTGTGCAAAGACCAAACAAATAATGCATGAAATAGGAAAGAAATATTACAATACAGAGAAGTAAGATGTGGAATAAGCTAGGAAAGGCGCAAGGCTCGCTCCTTATAGAAGGTCTGGGTACGTGGTACAAGCAGTGGCATGAAGTTATCGTATCTACGTCAGTCCAGTAGCTAAACCTAGTTGGGCTTGGTCCTATAGTAGGTAAGCGTTTATGAAGCAAACGAGGAATTTCATGTGCTTGTCTTTCCTTGTGAAGGTCAGAACCAATGAGAACTTTTAAACTAATAATGAATTCCGTGAGCTTGTTTATCCTCAACTAGGTCAGTCTATTAGATAGGCTTTGAACTAATGAGTTTCCTACGTGTCATTTTATGTATTGATCTTTGGTTAGATGATGTACCTAGCCAACATAAAAGGGCTAACATCCCGTTCTCGATGAGAAGAAGTTCGCTAAGTAGAATCAAATTCGCCAATTTGTCATCATCTCCCGACTTGAATTTACAACAATACCTCCAACATGTTAATTAGACTGTTCATCGCCGGTTAGGTAAGTCAGTCGTAACTGTACTTGCCTCCAAGATGTCTACTTATATGTGGAAAATTACAGAGAAGATAACCGGCTCATGTCAGATTTTTGAGGTTTCCCAACAAACGCCCTTGTTACGGTCAGATCAATTTGCACAGATCTCGTTGCATGTTGCCTGCCATGTTATCTGCAGAGGGCATGCATAATGGTTGATAAGATAGTCGTCTCTTAAGTCTTGCATGTAATTTAGATATGAAAAAAAATATATCTACAATGAGTTATCTCTTAGCTTTATCTTCAATAACTAAGAATTCCTAACATGAAAATGATTAGAATCAACCGGTTGATTCTTCGGTTGCTTAAACCGCGTCCATCGCGCGCCATGTGCCCTATCCCCATGTGGCCCCAACAGTAGTTCCATCTTATCCTCTACTGAAACGTCGCGAGCCATCCAAACCCATCGCTATCATTCTGGTCGCCTTCTCGCGTCTCTCTCCTTCATCGCCCTCTCTTTCTCCTTGTGACTCTGTCCATGGCCGATGCGAAGAGCTTGCTCAGGCAACCGCATCTTGTGTACCGCCGCTGCAAAATGCACTGCAGCACCGTCGCTGCTGCAAGCGCCTCCCTCCTGATCTGAGCGCACAACCACCCACGCCGTTGCAACTGCTGCAGGCCGGCGAGTGGTTGTGCAACGCCAGGCCGACGGTGGGGTGCTGCAGCCGTCGACGAGTCGCAAGACAGCGCCCCTCGCCAGAACTGCTGCAATCGGGATGCCGGCGCAACGTCGACTAGCTCACCGCGCGACGGTGCGGTGCTGTAGGCTAGCCGGGCGGACGGTAGCAGTCAGTGAAGTAGATGGGGCTCGCTGGCGTTGCGATGAAGCCCCGCCGGAGTTGCGATGAAGCGCCGCCGGAGCCATTGAAGTTCGTCGGGGTTGCATTGGAGTGCCGCCGAAGCTGCATTGAAGCGCCGCCGGAGCCGCTGAAACTTCACCATGAGTTGCAATGAAACTCCATTAGCGCTGCAATGGAGCGCTGCCGGGCCCCGTCAGTGCTGCATGGTGCTGCTACCATAGAGTTGATGTGTGGTGCTGTCATGGGAGTGCCTGGTCGTACGGCTGGGAGCGTTCGATCGCACGGCTCTGGAGGCGACTTAAATTAGGCTAAAATCAGCCGGCTGATTGGTAGCAGCGGCCTCAAAACATGGTGAGACATATTGTACTAAGAGGTCGTCTCTTAAATAAGAGAAGACAAGTCTTTTTTACTATTTCTCTCTCCTCCACCTCAACATTTATCCTACATAACACTCCTAAGATAACACCATTGTACACGCCCAGAGAGTCGACGAACCCAGCGAACAAAACGCCTGGACACAACACTCACCCTCACCCTCTCGTGTCTCTCACCACCCCCCGCACACACTGTCTTCCCTTCCTTTCCCCATCCCCAGCCGTTGACCACCCTCCACCCCACCTGCACCTATGGATCAAGGTGAGACGTATTAGGAGTTGGATCGATCTAATTCTCCACTCACAAATACCTCTCTCAGTTCATACAATTTGGTAGGTATCTAGTCCTTGCGAAAGAAGAAGAACGCCGATAAGTGCCACACGTGTGGTATATTTGACATGCGCCCACACACCGTGTGTGGTATGAGCAGGAGACAGCCCACACGGACTGTGTGTGGGCGGATAGTAGAATTGCCCACACGTGTGGGCGCGGCTACTTCGTGCCACACGCCAACAAGTACTACCCATCTCCATTCCGCGCGTGTGGCACGAAGCAAAAATGCCCACATGTCCTGGAGCAACTACGTTAGGTACACCGCGGGATGACGATTTAGTTGCCATCTTGGTTGGCAGATGTAGTTATCCGGGATGGCAAGTGTAGTTGTAAAAGCATCACAATTCTATTTGTTTTGGTTAACTATAGTTGCCATGTCTAATTTATGATAGTTGCCGCGTGTAATCAAACCATAGTTGCCGTGTGTGATTAACTACTTGCCACATATGATCAAATAGTAGTTGAATGTGTGTTTACCTAGTTGCCATGTGTCGTCCAACCATAGTTATCCTGTGTGATTAACTACTTGCCACATATGGTCAAACAGTAGTTGCCATGTGTGTTTACCTAGTTGCCATATGTGGTCCAACCATAGTTGTCGTGTGTGATTAACTACTTGCCACATATGGTCAAACAGTAGTTGCCATGTGTGTTTACCTAGTTGCCATATGTGGTCCAACCATAGTTGTCCTGTGTGATTAACTACTTGCCACATATGGTCAAACAGTAGTTGCCATGTGTGTTTACCTAGTTGCCATGTGTGGTCCAACCATAGTTGCCATGCGTGTTTATCTGGTTGCCACGTACGCGCAACTGCAGTTGCCGTCTAGCAAAAAAATCACAGTTGCCATGTGTGTTTACCTAGTTGCCACGTTCGTCTAACTGTAGTTGCCATCCACAACGTAGGAGTGTCGTGTGGACGAAAAGTAGTTCGCCCACACGCGCATGAACTAGGTGGCTGGCTGTGTGGGCAGAAACTAGTTCGCCCACACAGCGCAGCTAGCAAACATCATGGTGCTAGCGTGTGGGCAAACTCTTCAACACCCATACACCAGCCCCTTCCTATGTGGCAAACAAAATCAATCTTTTCATGCCAAGATTCGTGCAAAAGGCACTGGACGATGATCGAGGCGTGTGGGCGAGTTGGATAACCCCCACACGTGTGGGCGTTAGTGTTTCCGGCGAAGAAAGGAAGAAGAAAGGAAAAACAAAGCCGCCGTGCCGTCCATGATCCCTTGGAATTGGATGGCCTCCTCTGTTCTTTTCTGGCCCTTAAGTAGTCGTCGTAGGTGCGCTCCTCGAAGCCGTCATGTGGTTGATCCAGTCTTTGCCGATGTAGTTGTGGTTTGGCTACAGCAGCCTCGCTGGACGAGCGATGGAGCGCACCTATTTTCCTTTGGCTGGCATGGCAACGTTTTCTACCGCGCTATCTTCTAGCTTGGCGTTTTGGTTCAGCGTTGCACTTGGGGTCCTGACAAGACGAGGCCGTTGGAGATGAGGCCGCCGCGCAGACTTCGGGACGAAGACGACGACGACTGCCAGGGCTCCTACGGAGGGGGAGGTGGGGCTCTCTCGGCCGGCATCGAGGACAGTAGGGGCACGGGAGTCCCGGCTGCCAGCATGGCTGTGTGCTGCATAGGGGCTTAGCCGGCCGCCCGCCCGCTTAGGGAGACGGCCCCATCGCCGTCACTTGCTGGCCATGGTTCGGCCTCGGCGGCTCCTTTAGGGCCAGATCCCCCACGGGCGACGGTGGGAAGGGCTTGCAGTGGCCTCGCGTGATTTGGGAACATGTAGTCTGCCATGGCAATAAGTTACATTTTCTGCCATGGCATGTATTCATATGACAAATTATAGAAATGTTTTATTTAGTATCATGGCATTTTTTGACAAATTTGGTTTTGGTCACATGGCATTCTTTGTGAAGGGACATCTTGCCATGGAAACTCAAAAATATCACCATGTCAACCCAACTTTCTACCACCATTCCTCTAATAATGTTTTCTCCTTGTCATGGAAAAAAACATATTTTCTTTGCCATGGTAGCTCCATAAATAGTGTGATGGCAACTTTCGTACGGCAAAGTGCATGGTCCATATCTTTCCCTATGGGCCAATGGTACGAATGTTTGTTGAAACGATGGCATGACAAATTGTATGTTTGTTTGAATTTGTTTGCATGGCAAATGATTGTTTGAATTGTCCACATAGAAAAATGTTAATCATGTCAATTTTGTAGATAATCACCACAAAAATCATAAATTTTTTGATTCATGCTTTTTTTACATGTCCAATTTTACTGATTAGACCATGGCATTTCTGCTTTTTAGAACATGGTACTCTTATTTTAGGTAACATGGCAGTTTATTATTTAGACCATGGCATTTTCATGTTTTATATAACTTGGCAAATTTATTCTTTAGATCGCGATATTTTTTAGTTTTTCACATGTCAAATTGTATATATCATTTCCTACGGGGACAAAACATTCACATGGAAATTTTGCATGAATGCTTTTGAAATGGTGACATGGCAATCCTGTATATAATCATCACAACATCATAAAATATATCCAACTCATGTTATTTTTTTCCACGTGCAACTTTATAATAGGCATCCTGGCAAATTTTATAATTAGACCATGGCATTTTTACTTATTTTAGAGCATGTGTAGATTTTTATGTACCATGACAATTTTATTTATTTAGAGGATGCCATTTTTCGAATTATTCCATGGCAATTTAATTTTGTACCATGGCAAAATTGTTCCTTTTGTATCAGTGGCAATTAGTCCAATTATTAATTATACCATACTAGTTCTATTTTTGGTGGCATGGAAGTTTTTTTAGACCATGGCAAGTTTTTCGTTTGACCATGGTACTTTTACTATTCAGGCCATGGCAAACTTTATTGGTTAGACCATGGCAATTGTAAATTTATGTAGCATGACATTTTTATTTTCGGTACATGGAAAATTTATTACTTAGACCATAGCAATTTTCAATTTATGTAGCATGGTAAATTTTTTGGTGCATGGCAATTTTTTGTTATGGAAAAAAATCATTAAAATTTGTTGCCATTTGACCAACAAAGTTTTCCTTCAAATCATGGCAATTTTGTAATTGTATCTTCTTTTTGTCACATGTCAAGTCGTAATGTTTTAATAGTGTTTCATATAGTCTCACGGTAAGTTCATAAAATTTTCTCGTTTCCAGAAACATGTTTTTTTTTGCAACTTGCTCGTATTAGCTTCCTCACATGGCAATGTTAGGGAAATCTTGTTTCGTAGATCAAAAAACTTATTATTTTTTTGATACGTGTTTTGTGGTCATTTTTTAACAATGTTATTTGCTATGGATCATGGCATTTTTGTTTGGGTATAACATGCGTAGCATGGGATTTTTTGCTTTTTGGATTTTCAAGTAAAAGTAGGTGCATTGTTTATGTTGCAACACAGCAAATTTTATTATTTATTGTTTTTCATACCTTTTTTGCGGAAAACACCCTAGATTTATTAGAAGGCTTCAGTGCTACAACGCACCCCAGAAAAGATGCAAATTACAAACGAATCCCTAGAGGCCCGCCACACTGCACACTCTGACACGGGTTGAGGACACGCCATTGCACCGGCGCCACCACTCCCTTCCAGAGCCAGTGAGACCTTGGACTCAGTGACTGGTCTTGTCGCAGATGGGAAGTCCTCAACCTCAGTTATGCATGCCCGCACGGCAAAGAAGTAGCAAGACATATAAACATCGAAGCCAACCAACGTCTCCCACTAGTGAACAAGGGAGAGGAAGAACTTGCGCGCGAACATCCGACACACATCACACTAGCCCCGCACTGCCATTGGAGGAGCGAGAACACAACAAAGGTATGTCCGGAGGGCCAGATCCCCGGCGAGGGCAGGAGACATCATCGCCTCGCCGACCACCCGCAGGGAGTGGAAGATCGATGGAGAGCCCGGAGCACCAAAAGACGCCAAGACTGTGACGACGCCCCAGAGGATGACAACACAGAGGGGAAGGACCTGTAGCACCACACCTCACTCCGGCAGCACCTCCATCTTCACAGCGTTGTCGGCTGTAACCCGACCTGTCCACATCCTATAAACACACCAAAGCTCGGATCCAGGGTTCCCAGATTTGCCTCTCTCTTTTGATCATAGTGATATGGTGCACGCGCGGACGCGGGAGACGAGATCTGCGCCAAGAGGCGAGGTGTTGTGTGTGTCTGGCTCTGGTTCGTGCTCACGTGGGGGAAGCGGCGAGTAGATTGGAAGTAGTCAGGTAGGAGAAATGGCGCCCGCGGTGGCATTCATTGGGCCAGGGCGCTGGAGTCGATGGGGGAAACGGCACCGGGTGGATGGGTGGACATCTTGTTTCGTGTGCTTTTTGAGGCTGCCCTGTATCATATGTGTGCTGGTTTGGGGAGTTGCGCCGGCACCAAAGGGGGCAAAATTTCGTGTTTTGACCATTTTGGCTAACAAATTCAAGATCTGACCCCCCTCTAGAAAAATTTCGGGATCTGACCCTTTTGCCTACCGCCAGGGGCTGTGGCGGTAGGATTGCACGACCTACCGCCATAGGCCCTGGTGGTAGGTCCGTGGACGGCGACGGATGGTCGTTTGCCTGTGCTGGCATGGAAAAGGGCCTACCACCAGGGCCCATGGCGGTAGGGTACTGAAGCCTACCACCAGCACCCCTGGCGGTAGGGTCCTGGGAGGTGGATAAGGGTGGGAGGGGCTGGTTTGTGGGCCCCACCACCAATCTTCTTCCCCACTCATCTTCTTCCCCGTGCTAAGCCCCTCTTCCTCCTCTCACCCCCTCACAACCCCCCCCCCACCTAGATCCCCTCCATTTGCTTGAGATTTCACTGGTGGATCTGGAGCATTTTCATCACCCAAGGTACCTCCCCCATTTCCCCTCCTTTTGATTGGTTGAGATCTTTGTTTAGTGTGGATTTGGTCAATTTATTGCAAACCCTAGGTGTTGAGCTTGTTGTGTCATTTATGACACATTTATGATGCATTTATGGCTCATTTATGGCAAGGGTTAGGGTTATGTTAGGGTTTAGTGTTAGGGTGAGGGTTAGGGTTGTAGTGGTTATGTTAGGGGTTAGTGTTAGGGTGAGGGGTTAGTGTTGGGGGTTAGGGTTAGGGTTAATGGTTAGGTTAACTTGACTATCAATAGTAGTTATTTGTCCAATTTGTGCATAATTTAGTTTATTTGTCCATTTGAGTTGGTTGGATGACATATATGGATTGGTTATATTGTTTCCAATTTTCTTAGATGCATAAGCTCGTAAATGTTCATTATTTGGACAAGACGACATTTATGCTTGGAAATGACGATGAAGGGGAAGAGCCTATGGTTTTTGACACAATTCCAACCTTTGATGATCTTGTAGTTAAAGTGAGAAGCGTCTTACATTGGAATGGCCCAAATGCAGAGGTTAAGCTTATTGGGAGGTATGATGTTGGATTGGGAGTAAAGTCCCGATTAACGAGTATGCCCATCACCTCTCAATTGCATTTGAATGTGTACAAGGACAAAGTAGACGCATCACAAGACAAGTCTCTTGAGATATTTGCCACAAAGGTTGATCCTCCTCCTCCCTTGCAAATTGATTTGAACCGCAATGCATCCTCCCTAATACATGATGATAGTGCCGAGGTGTATATTCCCAATTGTTCAAGCCAACCACCAAGTAGCCAGCCCAATGAAGATCATGTCAATGCTAGCGCCATAGTACTCCAAGTTGATGCTATTCCTCTTGTTCAAGAAGATGCTAGTGGTCATGTTGATGCTATTCCTCTTGTTCAAGAACATGCTAGTGGTCATGTTGATGATGATGCTATTGTTGCTCAAGGGGATGTTTATGCGGAGAATGAAGAGATTCATTACAATCCCATTGGTAACTTGGATGTCATTGTGCGGCAACAAGACATGGACCGTACCCTCCCTTATAACCGTATGTGTGGGTATAACTCGGATGACGAGAGTCTGAAGGAAGAATTGGATGAGGATGGTTTGACTGCGCAAGAAAATCAAATCTACAAGAATGTGACCCACAAGGAAATAGGGCCGCCGTTGTTTAGGGATGTGAGTTTTGCGGACAATGTCGTTGTTGATGGTGGGATGAGATTCGGGTTGTTTGAGCCAACACCGTGCCCCAAATTCAGTGATCCTTGGCCACAAAATGAGGATGAGAATGCTCGTTTGAAGAAAGGCATCAAGTTTGGTTCTTTGGTAGAGTTCAAGATATGGTTGTGTGACTACGCCATTAGGAACCATAGGTCGTTTATTGTTGGTCATTCAAATCAAATTTTGGTACACAGTCATATGTGACCAAGAAGGTTGCAAATGGAAGGTCCACGATAGAAAAATCAAAGAAACCGGGCCATGGGTGTTGAAGAGTTGTGTTGCCACTCACACGTGCGTACCCCCAGACAAGGCCGACCGAATCAAAGGACACCGTCAACTCACATCTAAGTATCTAGGCTACAAATTGTTGAATCAAATAGCACATGATCCAACCGTGAAGGTCAAGTTTCTCATGACTTCGATTGAGGAACTATTCGGATACCTGGTCAAGTATGGGAAGTCATGGATGGCCAAGGCAAATGCTATTAGGATGTTGCGTGGAGATTATGAGGCCGCATATAACATTCTGCCCAAGATGTTGGCAGCCATTGCTCATCAAAACCCGGGCATGCGCCATCGGGTGGAGTCAATTGACAAAGTGTTTCGTCGTGCCTTCTGGAGCTTTGGACAATGCATCGAGGCATTCACGTATTTCTTGGGGAACGCAGTAATTTCAAAAAACAATTCCTACGATCATGCGAGATCAATCTAGGTGATGCATAGCAACGAGAGGGGAGAGTGTTGTTTACGTACCCTCGTAGACCGAAAGCGGAAGCGTTTAGTAACGCGGTTGATGTAGTCGAACTTCTTCGCGATCCAACCGATCCAAGTACCGAACGTACATCACCTTCGCGTTCAGCACACGTTCAGCTCGATGACGTCCCTCGTACTCTTGATCCAGTTGAGGCCGAGGGAGAGTTTCGTCAGCACGACGGCGTGGCGACGGTGATGATGAAGTTACCAGCACAGGGCTTCGCCTAAGCACTACGACGATATGACCGAGGTGCGTAACTATGGAGGGGGCACCGCACACGGCTAAAAGATCAACTTGTGTTGTCGGTTGTGCCTTTGGGGTGCCTCCCTTCCCCTGTATATAAAGGATGGAGGAGGAGGCCGGCCAACAAGGGCGCGCCAGGGAGAGGGGAGTCCTACTAGGACTCCAGTCCTAGTAGGATTCGGCCCCACCATTTTTTCCTTCTATCGGAGGGGGAAAAGGAGGAGGAGAGGGAGTAGGAGAAGGAGAGGGGAGTGGTGCCCCCTTCCCAAGTCCAATTCGGCCTCCTCCCTTGTGGGGGGAGCACCAGCCCCTTGTGAGCTGGTTAGCCTCCCTCTTATGGCTCATAAGGCCCATATCTTTCCTCGGGGGGTTCCGGTAACCTCCTGGTACTCCAAAAAAAATGCCTGAATCACTCGGAACCATTACGATGTCCGAATGCAACCTTCCAACATATGAATCTTTACCTCTTGACCATTTCGAGACTCCTCGTCATGCCTATGATCTCATCTGGGATTCCTAACAAACTTCGGTCATCAAATCACATAACTCATAATATAAATCGTCATCGAAAGTTAAGCGTGCGGGCCCTACGGGTTCGGAACTATGTATACATGACCGAGACACATCTCCGGTCAATAACCAATAGCGGAGCCTGGATGCTCATATTGTCTCCTACATATTCTATGAAGATCTTTATCGGTCAAACTGCATAACAATATACGTTGTTCCCTTTGTTGTTGGTATGTTACTTGCTCGAGATTCGATCGTCGGTATCCCAATACCTAGTTCAATCTCGTTACCGCAAGTCTCTTTACTCGTTCCGTAATACTTCACACCGCAACTAACTCATTAGTCACAATGCTTGCAAGGCTTATAGTGATGAGTATTATCGAGAGGGCCCAGAGATACCTCTTCGAAACACGGAGTGCCAAATCCTAATCTCGATCTATGCCAACCCAACAAACACCTTCAGAGACACCTGTAGATCACCTTTATAATCACCCATTTACGTTGTGACGTTTGGTAGCACACAAAGTGTTCCTCCGGTATTCGGGAGTTGCATAATCTCATAGTTTGAGGAACGTGTATAAGTCATGAAGAAAGCAGTAGCAATGAAACTGACACGGTCATAATGCTAAGATAAAGGATGGGTCATGTCCATCACATCATTCTCCTAATGATGTGATCCCGTTCATCAAATGAAAAAACATGTCTATGGTTAGGAAACATAACCATCTTTGATTAACGAGCTTGTCAAATAGAGGCATACTAGGGACAATATGTTTTGTCTATGTATTCATACATGTACTAAGTTTCCGGCTAATACAATTCTAGCCTGAATAAGAAACATTTATCGTGAATTAAGGAAATAAATAATAACTTTATTATTGCCTCTATGGCATATTTCCTTCAGTCTCCCACTTGCACTAGAGTCAATAATCTAGTTCACATCGCCATGTGATTTAACACCAATAGTTCACATCTGTATGTGATTAACACCCATAGTTCACATCACCATGTGACCAACACCCAAAGGGTTTACTAGAATCAATAATCTAGTTCACATCGCTGTGTGATTAACACCCAAAGAGTACTAAGGTGTGATCATGTTTTGCTTGTGAGAGAAGTTTAGTCAACGAGACTGTCACATTCAGAGTCGTATGTATTTTGCAAATAGTCTATGTCTACAATGCTCTACATGGAGCTACTCTAACTAATTGCTCCCACTTTCAATATGTATCCAGATTGAGACTTAGAGTTATCTAGATCGGTGTAAAAGCTTGCATCAATGTAACTCTTTACGACGAACTCTTTATCACCCCCATAACCGAGAAATATTTCCTTAGTACTCACTAAGGATAATTTTAACCGATGTCAAGTGATCTACTTCTAGATCACTATTGTCCCCCCTTGCCAAACTCATGGCAAGGTACACAATAGGTCTGGTACACAACATAGCATACTTTATAGAGCCTATGACTGAAGCATAGGGAATGACTTTCATTCTCTTTCTATCTTCTGCCGTGGTCGGGCTTTGAGTCTTACTCAATTTTACACCTTGTAATACAGACAAGAACTCCTTCTTTGATTGATCCATTTTGAAATCTTTCAAAAACTTGTCAAGGTATATACTCATTGAAAAATCTTATCAAGCGTCTTGATCTATCTTTATAGATCTTGATGCCCAATATGTAAGCAGCTTCACCGAGGACTTTCTTTGAAAAACTCTTATTCAAGTATCCCTTTATGCTATCTAGAAATTCTATATCATTTCCAATTAACAATATGTCATCCACATATAATATTAGAAATGCTACAGAGCTCCCACTCACTTTCTTGTAAATACAGGGTTCTCCAAAAGTCTGTGTAAAACTATAATGCTTTGATCACACTATCAAAACGTTTATTCCAACTCCGAGAGGCTTGCACCAGTCCATAAATGGATCGGTGGAGCTTGCACACTTTGTTAGCACCCTTTGGATCAACAAAACCTTCTAGTTGTATCATATACAACTCTTCTTCCAGAAATCTATTCAGGAATGCAGTTTTGACATCCATCTGCCAGATTTCACAAAATATGGCAACTAACATGATTCAGATGGATTTAAGCATCGCTACGGGTGAGAAAGTCTCATCGTAGTCAACTCCTTGAACTTGTCAAAAACCTTTCGCAACAAGTTGAGCTTTGCAGATAGTAACACTACTATTATCGTCCGTCTTCCTCTTGAAAATCCATTTATTTTCTATGGCCTGCCGATCATCGGGCAAATCCACCAAAGTCCATACTTTGTTCTCATACATGGATCCTATCTCAGGTTTCATGGCCTCAAGCCATTTCGCGGAATCTGGGCTCATCATTGCTTTCTCATAGTTTGTAGGTTCATCATGGTCTAGTAAAATGACTTCCAGAATAGGATTACCATACCACTCTGATGCGGATCGCACTCTAGAAGACCTACGAGGTTTGGTAGGTACTTGATCTGAGGTTTCATGATCATCATCATTAGCTTCCTCACTAATTGGTGTAGGAATCACTGGAACTGATTTCTATGATGAACTACTTTCCAATTCGAGAGAAGGTACAATTACCTCATTAAGTTCTACTTTCCTCCCACTCACTTCTTTCGAGAGAAAGTCCTTCTCTAGAAAGGATCCATTCTTAGCAACAGATATCTTGCCTTCGGATCTGTGATAGAAGGTGTACCCAACAATTTCCTTTGGGTATGCTATGAAGACGCATTTCTCCGATTTGGGTTCGAGCTTATCAGGTTGAAGCTTTTTCACATAAGCATCACAGCCCCAAACTTTAAGAAACGACAACTTTGGTTTCTTGCCAAATCATAGTTCATAAGGCTTCGTCTCAACGGATTTTGATGGTGCCATGTTTAAAGTGAATGCAACTGTCTCTAATGCATAACCCCAAAACGATAGTTGTAAGAGACATCATAGATCGCACCTTATCCAATAAAGTGCGGTTACGACGTTTGGACACACCATTACGCTGTGGTGTTCTAGGTGGCGTGAGCTGTGAAACTATTCCACGTTGTTTTAAATGAAGGCCAAACTCGTAAATCAAATAGTCTCCTCCACGATCAGATCGTAGAAACTTTATTTTCTTGTTACGATGATTTTCCACTTCACTATGAAATTCTTTGAACTTTTCAAATGTTTCATACTTGTCTTCATTAAGAAGATATACCCATTTCTTGCTCAAATCATCTCTGAAGGTTAGAAAATAATAATACCTGCCACGAGAACACTCATTGGACCGCATACATCGGTACGTATTATTTCTAATAAGTCACTATCTCGTTCCATTGTTCCAGAGATTGGAGTTTTAGTCATCTTGCCCTTAAAGCACGGTTCGCAAGTATCAAATGATTCATAATCAAGTGATTCTGAAAGTCCATCTTTATGGAGTTTCTTCATGCGCTTTACACCGATATGACCCAAACGGCAGTGCCACAAATAAGTTTGCACTATCAATATCAACTTTGCATATTTTGGCATCAATATTATTAATATGTGTATTACCACGATCGAGATTCAATAAACCATCAACATTGGGTGTATGACCATAGAAGGTTTTATTCATGTAAACAGAATAACAATTATTCTTTGTCTTAAATGAATAACTATATTGCAATAAACATGATCTAATCATATTCATGCTCAATGCAAACACCAAATAACATTTATTTAGGTTCAACACTAATCCCGAAAGTATAGGAAGTGTACGATGATGATCATATCAATCTTGGAACCACTTCCAACATACATCGTCCCTTCATCCTTAACTAGTCTCTATTTATTCCGTAACTCTTGTTTCGAGTTACTATTCTTAGCAACCGAACAAGTATCGAATACCCAGGGGCTACTATGAACACTAGCAAGGTACACATCAATAACCTGTATATCAAATATACCTTTGTTCACTTTGCCATCCCTCTTTTCCACCAAATATTTCGGGAAGTTCTGCTTCCAGTGACCATTTCCTTTGCACTAGAAGCACTTAGTTTCAGGCTTAGGTCTAGCTTTGGGATTCTTCACGGGAGTGACAACTTGCTTGCCATTCTATTTGAAGTTCCCTTTCTTTCCATTTGCCCTTTTCTTGAAACTAGTGGTCTTGTCAATCATCAACACTTGATGCTTTTTCTTGATTTCTACCTTCATTGATTCAGCATCACGAAGAGCTCGAGAAACGTTTTCGTCATCCCTTGCATACTATAGTTCATCACGAATTTCCAGTAACTTGGTGATGGTGACTTGAGAACTCTGTCAATCACTATCATATCTGGAAGATTAACTCCAACTTGATTCAAGTGATTGTAGTACACAGACATTCTGAGCACATGCTCACTAGTTGAGCAATTCTCCTCCATCTTTTAGGCAAAATACTTGTCAGAGGTCTCATACCTCTTGACACGGGAATGAGTCTGAAATACCAATTTCAGCTCCTGGAACATCTCATATGCTCCATGATGTTTCAAAAACATTTTTGAAGTCCCGGGTTCTAAGACGTAAAGCATGGTGCACTAAACTATCAAGCAATCATCATATTGAGCTAGCCAAACGTTCATAACGTCTGCATCTGCTCCTGCAATAGGTTTATCACCTAGCGTGCATCAAGGACATAATTCTTCTATGCAGCAATAAGGATACACCTCAGATCACGGACCCAGTCCGCATCATTGCTACTATCATCTTTCAACTTAGTTTTCTCTAGGAACATATAAAAACATAGGGAAGCTATATAACGCGGTCTATTGATCTACAAAATAATTTGCAAAATACTATCAGGACTAAGTTCATGATAAATTAAAGTTCAGTTAATCATATTACTTAAGAACTCCCACTTAGGTAGACATCCATCTAATCATCTAAGTGATCACGTGATCCAAATCAACTAAACCATGTCCGATCATCACGTGAGACACTACAACAAGAACCCCCTATAGCAATGCATAGTTGGCAACGCTTTGATAATGCGCTGGAAATGCATCATCCCTACAACACAAATATACGTTGGAAGGACATCCGTTGCTTCTGTACGGACAACAACGAATACCATGTGTTGTAGATATGTGTGGCTGTGTGTTAATGGACGGGAGGAACTCATAATCAGATCGTCTTCCCATCTTTAGAATTCTGACTCGTGGGCCCACCAAAAAATAATGCATTTTGTTTATTTAGTTATATTCTTTTCTTTTCCAACAAGCCATATAATAATGTATAAGAACCGAATACCTAGAATTGCCTGAATCGGAATCTCGTTGCCGTGAGAAAACGCCGCCGCTGAGCAATCCCACCTCCCGCCGTCGCCCCAAGCACCCAAGATCCACCTCAATACCGACGCGTCGTCCCCCATATTGCACGCCCGGACGCTGAACTCCCCTCCACCGCCACCCTCCCAGGCTGCCTCACCTTGCTGTGTCGCCACCGAGCCACCTCACCTTCCGCCGCCGGCCCCAAACAGCCAAGCTGCACTTCAGTCCGGACGCCCTGCACGCCCGACCGGACAAACCCCCTCCCTAGATCCCTGCACCTAGCAGCGCCGCCAACCAGTGGTATGCCAATTGCCGCCTCACCTGAAGTTGTACGAGCGAAGCGCCCCTGCATAGGTGACCTTCACTCACCCTCTTCATCTCTTGTCTGAAACTGTCAGTTTTTCCTCTGGTTTGGTAAATGTGAAGAGCAGTATAGATCAATTCTTGTACCCAACAGAAAACTAACACCTGAACTAAACTCGATGCAACTGAAGTCAATTAAGTATATCTATCTAGCATAATCATGTGCATCTGCTATTCAAGAAAAATAGCTTATATGTAATTTTGTATTTTTGCTTACTATATAACGATGATCAATGTTATAAGAAGCTGAAACTGTGATATAAAATTTACTGTTCCGCTACAGTCAGATTTCAGTATATAACAGAGTATATCATGTATGATGTAAACCATTAAATTTCAAGGAACTTTGCTACTTGACTGTTATTTTGATAAAATGGGAAACCATTATATGGTTCCGCAAGGCAAGGAAAATGTGTATGGTTATACCCTTGACTACACAACATATTTAATGTACAGGGGACAGAACCAGAAGAAAAAAAAGATGCATCAGTATTCTTGCCTATGGTATTGTTTCACTGGTACATGACATTAGTCGATGATGCTTCTTCATCAGATGCATCAGTATGTTATGCAGCTAAAACTAAGTGTACATAAAAAATATATATAGCTGATATATTGAGTTGACTGTTCTTGAAAAATATATTTAGTTGAGATGGTAGGGGTCTATAATATATCTGAGATCAGCCCTCGGTGTAGGTATTCCATATTAACATCGCACTTTTGTTCAAAGTGGACGAAACCTTCAAGTTTATCAGCTACATGTAGGAGACTCTCTAATATACATATTTTTAGATCCTGCATGTTCAGTTTCATTAGCTTGTAGTTTAAAAAAAATATTATTGTAGTGTACTGTTGTTCGTCATGTAGGGACTATTAGTATAGAATGTATTCTTCTATTAGCAAACTGATCATGCCCGTTGGGAAATATATGGATGATATACATGTCCTTGTTGGTTGAGAGAAAATTTGATTGTTAGGGTAGTACGATCATGCTGTAACGACTCTGAGAAACATGATGCTGTTTTTCTTCTCTTTTCAGAATTTCTGCCACATCTATACCACTGACCAACTGTCTAACAATCTCCGCCTACACCAGCACCAAAGACACGCCCCCACATATGTAAGCTTCTCTCCCTTTTCATTTCTTGTATGATCTTGTCTACTTAATCTTTGGAAACTATTTATGTCATTGATGATGCAGTTGCTAGACAAAGTCTAAGTTCGATATTTTTTATGGTCTGCTTATGCTTGTTAGACAAAACTTGTCTTGATCAGTAACTGGAAAACTGGATGAAGTAGGATTCAACCTTGCAATGACAATTGTAACTCTTTATTGCATAGTGGGTATGGATGTACAAATCATCAAGGTACTTTTGCGTTATCCTAGAGGAAGTAGCCGGTACGTGGCTGGCGTAGATGGATTTTTGGAATTTGCATATAAAGATAAGACAGAAGATAGCACGATCCTTTGTCCGCGTGAAGCTGTTCTATCAAAGGCTGATGTCCGTGATCACTTGATCTGTAATGGTATTCTTCAGAGTTATGAAAAATGGGTTTTTCCTGGCGAATCTTCAGATGAGCACAATAATGATCAGCAACCACAACCTCCCAATGAAGAAATGCTTGCTGACATGCATGGGTTGATTAATGATGCCTTCGGGAATATGTATGATGATGTGCCAATGAGTGAGAGTCCAGATCCACCGAATCAAGATGGACAAAATTTAGAAGCCGAGGAATTTTATAAATTGATTAATGATTCGAAGAAGCCTTTATGGCCGGGATGTGGATTATCACAGCTATCATTGCTGGTGATTTTGTTTAATACAAAATCCATGAACAAATGGTCCGACAAATCATTTGGAGATCTACTTGATACTCCGTGCATGGCAATTCCAAACGGAAATGAGCTGCCCCAGAATTTCTATGAGGCTAAGAAGATTGTTTCAAAATTTGGCCTAGATTATAAAAAAAATTCATGATTGTCCAAATAATTGCCAGCTGTTATGGAAAGACACGGAAAATGATAATTTTTTCTCAATCTGCAAGGCCTCTAGGTGGAAAGATAAAGAACCAGAAATAAAGTTAACAAAGAAGGAAAGAAAAAAAGCAACACCAAGCAAAGTTTTACGTTACTTTCCAATCAAGGATAGGTTGAAAAGATTGTTCATGTGCAAAGAGACATCACCTCTTTTGCGATGGCATGATGAAGAGCGCATTAAGGATGGCGCACTACGACATCCAACTGATTTCCTAGCATGGAAGGCTTTAGATGAAAGGTACTCAAAAATTGCATCTGATTGCCGTAATATACGGTTTGGCTTGGGTACTGATGGATTTAATCCCTATGGGATGCTGAGTTCTAGTTATAGTTGTTGGCCAGTTGTTTTGACAATATATAATCTGCCTCCATGGTTGTGCATGAAAGAATCTTATCTTTTGCTATCTTTGATAATTCCTGGGCCCAAAAGTCCACGCGATAATAATCATGTCTTTCTCCAGCCACTTTTGAATGACTTGAAAGACTTATTTCTGAATGGAATTTTCACATATGATGTGTCTAAAAATGAAACCTTTACTTTGCGAGCAGACGTGTTGTGGACTATAAATGACCTGCCAGCTTTAGGAATGGTTTCTTCACATAAGGTGCATGGAGAATTTGCATGTCCACCATGCGGTGCAGATGCATGGTCCAAGCGATTAAAACATGGAAAGAAATCATGCTTTATGGGTCACCGCCGATTTCTGCCTCCTGGTCACAAGTTTCATTTTGATCAAAAGTCTTTTGATGGAACGGTGGAGCATAGAGCAGAACCTCGAACTTACTATGGACGTCAGGTTGAAGAAGAAATAAAGGCTCTTGGTGATTTTAAGCAGTCAAAAATTTACAAGGGATTAAGTAGTCTATTTAAATTACCCTACTGGACTATAATATCGTTGGACATAATCTTTACGTGATGCATATAGAGAAGAATGTGTGTGATAATATTTTGGGCACACTTTTTAGTTTAGATGGGAAGTCAAAAGATAATCTTTCTGCTCGTCTAGATCTTAAAGATATGAATATTAGAGAGGACCTATATCCAGAGCAACAACCTTCAGGCAAGTTTTACTTACCACCTGCATTTTTTATCATGTCCAGAAGTGAGATAAAATTGTTCCTTGAAGTTCTTGAGTCTATAATGGTTCTCGATGGCTATTGTGGAAATATATCTAAATGTGTGAAGTCCGCTGAAGGAAAAAATTCTGGGCTAAAAACACATGACTGCCATGTCCTACTGCAACAATTCATGCCTATCGCTTTGACGGGTATTCTTCCAGACCATGTCACCACAGTACTATTTGAATTATCTGCTTACTTCCGAGGAATATGTTCAAAAGTTCTCTACGTAAATGAGCTTAACCGTTTGGAAGAATCAATTAGAATCACACTTTGTAAAATGGAGATGATATTCCCTCCTGGGTTTTTCACTGACATGGTTCATTTAGTTGTCCATTTAGCAACTGAATGTAAACTTGCTGGACTAGTTTGCTATCGATGGATGTACTTTATTGAAAGGTAACAATGTGATGCTAAGAAAAGTGCAATATTGGCAAGTGATGTCATATGACCTGCTAAATTGATGTTTTGACATTTGTGCAGGTACCTTGGTAAATTGAAGTCATATGTTCGCAACAAAGCTCGCCCTGAGGGTTCAATTGCCGAATCATATTTGGCGGATGAGTGTATGGCCTTTTGTTCAAGATACTTAGAGGGTTTCTCTACTAAGCACAACCAACCATTAAGGAATCATGACAAAACAAATGAGAATGAATCTGCCATGTATGCAAATGAATCCATATTATTTCCTCTAGTAGGGAATCCATTGGGAAAACCACACACCTACACTTTGAATGATATGGAGTCCTTACAAGCCCATAGATTTGTGCTCTACAACTGTGATGTTGTCACTCCATATCTCATGTAAATGTCTTACCTTAACTTGTTAGCATGTTGTCTAATTTTTTGGTCTAAAATTTGTGTTTATATGTGCTATAGAGCATATGGTGCTGAACTAAAAAGGAAAAACCGCAACAAGCGCCTAGCACTGAAAACCATTGAGCGCATGCAGCATGCAAACTTCCCTGATTGGTTTACAGATCATGTAAGTTCCCTGTTATTAGTTTTCTGTTTTTGAGTTCTTGTAATCTAAGTTCCGTGTTGGTGTAGGTAATGCAGTTGGAGCAGCAAAGGGGTACTAACAGCATCGATGATGATATTAGATGGTTGGCTCATGGTCCAATTGAGGTTGCACGAAGATACATAGGCTTCTGTACCCGTGGATATAGATTTAGACCCAAGCATGATAAGAAGACGCAAAACAGTGGAGTTGTTTTGACCGCAAAAACATCTAGTTATGCTTCTGCAGGTGATACTAACCCTATACTTGGAGATGTCATGTACTATGGGAAGATAGTTGACATAATTGAGTTGGATTATTATAGAAAATTTTAGGTGGTGCTATTCAAATGTGAATGGCTTAATAGTACTAAAGAAAAAGAAGTAAAAAAAGATAGGTTTGGTCATACGCTTGTGCATTTTTCACAGCAAGTCCATGGTGGTGAGAAGATAGAGTATGAGCCTTTCGTATTTGCCAATCAAGTTGACCAAGTTTTCTATACGAAAGACCGTACAAATCCTGGAAGTTCATTTCTGACAAAGGTGACTCCTCGAGACAATTTTGACATGGGTGAAGAATGGAGTGATATAGAAATTGAACCTTATCATGTCAGTAATCTGGGTGATCTTTTTGATACTGCGCATGGGAATGAAATGTGGACTAGAAGATATATAGAAGGCACAACTGTAGATCCTATTACAAGTTCTGATCCTAAAGCTTTGGAACTAAATGAAAGGTTTGGTTCTAATGTCTTGTTTTTCCCCGATAGGTTTGAAAATTGTAGGTTATCTTTACAATACTGTGAGATCTACAATTTTGTTAATGAAACATACTATTTCTGTAGCTGATGCTCGGGGTGAAGTTAATTTGAGAATAATGCCAATGTTGCTGAACAATCATTCAAAGGAAATGCGATTCAAACGTCGTCGTCGAAGCATGTTCCTGAACTTCAATCTATCAGATACAAGTGGCCAAGGAAATACCTCGGTTTTGTTAGCACACCTACTTCTCCAAGTCCACATGAGGGAATGCATCCTTCTTTGTATTTACCACCATTTCTGCTTCCTGTTAAGCGCAACTGCCCCATGTAAATTTCTTCTTGCTCTAGCTACATGTAGGATTCAGTGGTAGATTGTCAGATGTGGCATTTGTGCATTCAGTGTTGAATGTACTGGATGTTTGATTTCTCATGAATTTGAACACAGTTTGTTTTCTCAATGATTTATCTAGAATATGTGTTGTTTTTATTTATCTTGATTTAAAATCAAGATACTTTATTTTCTCCTTCTGTTTTGTATCTAACATCTCATATATTTTTGGGATGCCTATTTCGTCACATGAGTGAACAAAACAGCAAAAAATTTGGAATTTAAATTATATGTAAAAGTATGTACGAATCATTTAATTCGAGGTATGGTGAGCTGAAATCCAATGGGCTGGCCTTGACTAAGCTTTCTTCATGTCTTGACCGAGTTACAAAACACAGATGTACTAGAATTATTTTGTGATCCGATCATAAGTTAAGTTAATACTCCAGTCAAACTTGAGCAACTCATACGTATTTTTTTCTTTAATCTTCTTTTATATATATATATATATATATATATATATATATAAATGACGAGTGAAAATCAAACTTTACTTGATCGAACGAGCTAGCTTTGATCAAATTTTTGCTCACTTTTGTTTAACGGATTTGCAAATCCAACTCGTATTTGGCACACAGCAAGAATGCCACCGTCCAAAGACCACACCACGATGACCCACTAAGAATGACGTATATAAGAAGGGAACACCACAAAAATGCCACACCGCCCGATCCAAAAGGTAGAATAAAGTGGTAGAGGGCATAGTCCACGGTGTCTCGTCCAAGAAAGTGAATGAACGCTCATGAGCATCGCCATCACTGACAACGCCATCCAGCATGGCTTTAACCCCGGCCACTGGCAACCTGCTACTCGAAGGCCCACGAGCCGCAACACATCAGAGTGGACCGAGGAACACGACACAGAGATCTAGACCGGAGCGTTAAGACAATGACCTTCCACCCCACGCCATAATACCCTGTGTCGTC
>NC_057795.1:602480433-602492327 GCF_018294505.1 Triticum aestivum | reverse complement strand
GATATCAAGGATGAACTTTTTTTGCAAAAGGGCCCAAGGCCGTATATTACGCATTACACGTCCTACTGAGCACACCTATACAGAAAGAAAAAAGTACCTTTAAATTTTTGAGCCTGCTGAAGTCTTCTTTCTCCTGCATCCACTAGCAGTGAGGAGACAATTGTGGGAGGCAAATCAAATCGCCGCCTCAAAGAAGAAAATGCCGATAAAAACTCGGAGAAACTCCAAACACCATGAATGCTGGCCGACCGCATCCTGGAAGACCCATCGGAGACATGGCCCCACATGCCCTCCATTGGTGATAAATACACCAACGAAACAAGGAAAGACCGGGGAGAACATTATTCCTAAACGGGGATTGTGTCACCACCTCGAGTGTCACCG
Source organism: Triticum aestivum (assembly GCF_018294505.1). Classification (NCBI taxonomy): domain Eukaryota; kingdom Viridiplantae; phylum Streptophyta; class Magnoliopsida; order Poales; family Poaceae; genus Triticum; species Triticum aestivum. The sequence goes on along the minus strand of NC_057795.1, from coordinate 602,491,943 downwards.
GGCGGCAGCCGCAACCCAACCATGCATCACTGTTGTCTTCGTGCAACAACCCACCACTCTTTCATATTGGGCTCTCGATGAGTAGCAACCTCCGTGCCGCCGCCATGCAGTGCTGGCTTTGCCCGTTGGCTAACCCTAGTGACGGCAAGAGGGATCGGATCATGGGGTGGCGGCTAAAGTTAGATCGCCGACCTCCGTCCGGAAATACTTGTCATCAAAATGGATAAAAAAGGATGTATCTAGACATATTGATGACAAGTATTTTCGGACGAAGGGAGTATGAATTATCAGACTGAACTTAAACGGCTCATACTTGGGTCATTTTTTAAATCCAATCCCGAGTTCAGCTAATGTACGGAAAATAGTATGCAAACTTTATTTCAATTGTCTTATATCATCATACTAAAAAAGAGTTTGAGAGTAATGCCAGTGGAGGTTGAATGTATTTCAACTTCCTCCATTTTCCTTCTATTTTTCCTCTTTCCCTCGGTCTCTTCCCTCCATTTTTCTATTTCCTCCAAATTAAGGAAACTGCCCAAAAATCTTGCGCACCTCCCCCCATCTATGTCAACAGCACAAGTCGTGTTGAACACAAGTCGTGGGTCATCTCTGCCGGCTGGCGGCGGCAGGAGATTCTGGGCCATCTCTGACGACCGGCGGCGGCAGGCGATTCTGTCCATCTCTCCGATTGCAGGTCAGTGCCTCCCCACCCCCTCCCCCGGGCTCTCTCTTGCATTCGACCTCCTTCTCCTCTGATAGATCCGTCCACTGCGTCACTGCGTTCGCCGCCGGCCACAGCTGCCCTCGACGAGCACTCGTCCCTCACCCGTGGAGAGCGGTGGCGGATCTGTCTTTGCACCTAATGCTGAAATAAATTTAGATAAATCGATTCAGTGCCAGTGACTAGATCGATCGATCGATCCCCTATTCCACCATATGAGTGATGAGTTTCACCGTGTGTCAGATGCGTCAGTTCGCTCGACTTAATTTTGAGTAGAAGGGGTTCGTAGTAAGATCAGCTTACCACCAATTAGCTGTGGCAGAACAAATAGCAGAGAAGGGGAGGGTGGCTATGGCTATAGGAGACAGGCTGGTGATGAATGGATACCAGAAGGGGGAGTTGACAGTAAGATCAGCCTATCACCACTTAGCCGCGGGTGTGATTCGGAGGACCATATACCAGTAAATTAACTAGGTGATGAGCATGTGACTATTTTTTTCTTGCATCTTTTGTAAGAACTGAAAACAAGGCATGCCTATGCATAATTTAGACAATGTCTATGGGCAAATTTATACCTCTCTAGGCTTCTCAGTACATTCTACATTGATTTAATTTACATTTTTTTCAGTTTTGGTGTTGGTTTTCCTCCTGGACTTGATATGACACGAAGTAACCTACATGTGGTTGAATGCAATGATGAATACATGACTGAGGAACATGTTGAACATGAGAATGCCATGTTCAAAGATGTTGAGTCATCTCATGCTCAACCATCATCTTGTAATGTTGAAGAAGGCTTGGATGATAGTGATGATGAAGAGGACCAGGACGACACTGCTACTAATGAACAAGGTAATTACCATTTGACACTCTGCTAGACATTCTGAAAAATTAGAATTAGAATCAACAATTGCAGTACCATCTTATCCAGAACAGAACTGAATGGTAACTTTTTAGATGTGATGGTGTATGGTGTGGCTGTCAGGACCATGGTCATCAGAACAACTAAAACTAAACCATGTAGCATATAGAACGCATTGCACTTTCAAGTTTTTACTTGGCTAGCTACACTAACTGTTGGGCAAAAGGCTTCAGCATGCAATAGTACATTGCATCATGTCTTTGCATTGCTGTAAGATTCACTTCTTTTGTATTGGTGGTGATTTTCCATCGTTTTATCTTTGTAATGCTCAGTAAAATGGTGAATAACACTATCAGTTGTCCTCAGAGTGCACATCTAAAGATAGTTCACACAATTGTTTATGTGTGATTAATTATAAATGTTTTGGACATTTATCCATGATTAGATGAAAATGGAGAAACAACCAAGCATGGGAGGACAAGGCTAAAAGAAACATGGAATCTTCCAAAAGGGGAGAGGATTGTGGTCCAGTGCAATGAACTAAACCAGCCAGTTGGAAAAGAAGCTACACGTCTTGGAAATTTTCTTGGCACGGTTGCTAGGAATGGAAAACTATGTAGTTTGAGCTACAAGGACTGGAGAAAACTAATAGGAGAGAGAGAGAAAAAAAGACAAATGAACAAAGAAACAAAAGGGATATACTAGCGCAAGTAAAGGTATATTTGGAGTACATTAAATCTCTTTTGCTAACATCACTATGCTTTACATACTAGCATTGTCATAACCATAGTTTTATTTGAAATGTAGACGAGGTTTCTTTACCCTCCTCGCATGGAAAAGATTATATTAAAAAAATTGGAGATAGATGGTGGGAACATAAGTCAGATCTGAAAGCACCACATTTTGATGCAAATAAGAGCATGGAAGCAAATAACACCAATGTTCCAAAGGGTGTGATTAAGGACCAGTGGATTACTCTGGTCAGTAATTGGATGACCCCGAAGGCACAGGTACGTATACACTCGCCAGATTCGTTATGTACATGTTGCTCAGTCATGGTACGAAATTATGAAAAATACATGTGCATACATTATACAATTGTTTGATAGGGGATAAGTGAGACGAATAGGAGAAATTGTGCGATGAGGAAGTCCAAACACACGGCTGGAACTAAGAGTTTTCCACGAGTTCGAGAAGAAATGGTCAGTTTATGAGAACTCAAACTATATGCATCTACATCCCATTTGTACTGCAGGTCTTTAATAAATTAACCATTTGACCAATAGAGACTAAAGGATCCAGAAAAGAAGTACCCACATCGGGCTGTCTTATACATGCATACACATAAGCACAAAAGCGACAAGAAAATGAATGAGCAAGTGGTATAGTATCGACTCTTTTATTTAAAATTATAATGTTGTTTAGCACATTGTTCTGACATACACTATTCATGTATATAGGTTGATTTGAAGAAGCGTATAGCGGAGAATCCAGCTTTAGTAGATACTAGTAGAGGAAAGACAGCATGGAAGGGAGATGTTTTGAATGCGGTACTCGGCGCAGACAAGCCTGGACATATACATGGCCCGGGACGGGTTCCAAATCCAAATCAAGTCTTTGATGTGTCAGCTTCACGCCACTTTCAGAATATACACCTTAGTTCATTGGAGGATACATCAAATGAAGATCTTTTGGCTGTTAGATTGAAGATGGAGAAGTTGGAGAAAAAGTGGAAAACCAAGATGCTGAGATTCTGGAACTAAAAGGGAAGAAAAAAACACTGAAGGACAGATAAATTCGAAGAATTTCTCCATTATTCAATACATATACTAATTCTTAGGTAGTAGTTACAGGGTTCTTTGGATCAGATATCTACATCTCAAGATGTTCCTTTTATTGCCAAGACAAATTCAAAAAGAAAAGTATGTGTCTTTAGAAAGGTATAATAAATATTTTGAAGCCATTTTTCAAGTATGTTCTTAATCTTGTTTGGTTTCAATCGACAGAGAATTTATGGTGACGGTCATAGTCAACAACTTCGTACTGTTGGGCAGCAGAATAATGTGATGGTAGTGTATGGATGCATTAATACATTTATGTTTGCTTTTATAGAAATTAATCATCTCTTGCCATTCATTACAGAGCAAGGAAACATTTCTCAATGACATGGAGGTGCAACCATCATACAAATGCCCTTCTATGGATGAGGTATGCTCATTGATATATTGTTTAGAATCGGACATGGTTGAGTAGCAATTTAGAATTACTCAAACATTTTGCAGCATGAATGTTTATTGTTGTTCTTGACAATCTTATAGTATATCTTTTGTCATAGAACAATGAAACTTTGGTCCATGATGAAAATGTGCACCAATAGAGGAAAAACACTAGTGCAGATAAGGTTAGTATGTCCTTCCTTTTCTTAACTTATTACCAATGTCGAGAATCTTGAGAAGATTACCATTAAAACTTTTATGATGATACACCAATGAGATCAGATCTAAAGCACCAAATACTCCTTGCATAGCTGTTGTTGCTTCTTTTCATCATGTGGTTATCTTGTGTATGCTTATTTATTCTCAGCTCTGAATCCGTTTCAAAACGAGCAAAATGTCTATCTTTAGAATGCTCTTCATTATTCAATACATGTATTAATTGTTAGGTTCTCTTTACAGGGTTCTTTGGGTCAGAAGTCTACATCTCAAGATGCTCTTTGTGTTGGCAAGACAAATTCAAAACAAAAAGTAATTATCTCTAGAATATTCTAATAATAAAAGTCGAAGTCATTTAAATAAATATGATCATTTTCTTATTTTGTTTCAATAGATAGAGTATATAGCGACAGTCGTAGTCAACAACTTGGTAACGTTGGGCAGAATAATAATGTGATGGTAGTGTATGGATGCATTAATATATTCTGTTTTTTATAGAAATTAATCACCTCTTGACATTCATTACAAAGCAAGGAAAACTTTCTCTATGACATGGAGATGCAACCATCAAACAAACGTCCTTCTAAGGATAAGATATGCTCATTTATGTATTGTTTGGAGTCCAATATGGTTGAGCAACAATCAATTGTTACTTGGTCTTCTCATGGTTGGAATGTTTATTACAATTCTTCCAAATCTTCTGATATATCTTCTGTCACAGAACAAAGATACTTCTATCCATGATGAAAATGTGCAACAAGAGAAGGAAAACTCTAGTGCAAATAAGGTTAGTGCACTCCATATCTTTTAAACTTCTAAAGCTTATTTCACAATGCATCTCTTCTCTCATGCATCAAGATTATTTTTTTGCACATTTCCAGCGCATACGCATGCTAGAAATGATGTGTGACATAAATAACAGTTTCAATATTGAGTAGAAATATCTGATATAACAATCTAAGAGATAAAGTGCAATTAGTTTCACCAAGAAGAAAAATCTCTTCACATTGCTATTTCAGCCTTTCGTTTGCATAATGTTGCAGACCTCATACATGAAAAAACAATCACTAAACTGTTGTGTAGATTTGCTAAGAAATACATTGCTAGCAACAATAGTTCTTAACATAACAGAGTGGATAAGTGGCATTGTAAGAGATGGTAGCTACAAAAAGGAACTTAACAATTATTATTATACATGTAGCCTTCTTACACAACAATCTAGTGCACGACATGACATGCCATTATTTACTAAACAGTTATGCTTGTACTATTAAATTGACCTCCAACTTAACAATACGCCTCAATGGGTTAGAGCATACTCTGCGTATACGGTACCATTCTGATTCATCATGTGTACATCTATACTCAGTTTTTTTTTGCTTATTCTGATTATTTTGCATCTTGCGATTAGCATGGTGGCCAGAACATTAGTAAGGTCTCAAGAGGAGGTAATGCAACAAAGCATGCGAATGTATGACATACATCTTCTAAATCTTATTCTTCTTTGTTTCATTTCTGCTTCAAGTATATTGCATACTAATGTTGCACAAAATATATTCTACAGAAACAACAATGCAGTGCAAAAAATTGCCTGGGTGCCGACTCGATAGATGTATGGGTATTAAGTTTATGTTACACATGATTATCTGCATGTTTCAAATTGCTTATACTACAAATGGTTTTCTCTTTTACGAACAGGTCAGAACTATAGTATTTTTGAAGAGCTTGGGAAATCCAAACAAGAATGTTGCTCTTGGTGCACTCCAAAGCACTGACCCAGAATATAAAGTTGAGGGTGTTCATCTTGGTAATCAATTCTGGGCAGTGCGAATTGATGCTACATTAGCAAAATCAGATCAGTTGATACGACCTCTAAAAAAGTTCAACATTATTGGTCATGCAGCAGGATTAGTTATCGCATGGCCATCAACCTTTGTATGTTGCTCCTCTTTAATTTTGTCGCTCTTAACCTTATTTTCTCTACAATAACTTACTGATCTCATTTCTTTATTGTTGTAGATTGCTAAGATAAATTGATGATGCATGGCCCAGACGTTGATTGCAAGGTGGAGAATGGGGCTGCTATTCGATAGTCTTATGTAGTGTTTTAGGATGTCATTTCCAGTGTCGATAACTCAAACATTATGTTTTAGAATGGTCGGGGCGTTGATTGAAACGTATAGACTTAGCTACTATGTTAGTATCACTTATTGTAACCTTTGGATCATGTTCTTTGTAATGCAACAAAGTCAAATTAATATATGAGATCTTTATGTTCATTATATTGTGCCTCCAAGCTTTGTCAGCACTGACCATATCATTCTGGATACCAATATATGAAATTGTAGTTCATGATGGTAGCAACGCTTCTATACGTTGCAATTGTCTGTTGTGTCCATTTGAAAATCCTGGTCTGAAGTGTAGCGAGCAACACATATGAAGTGTTGTTAGACTCTAATTATATACGTTGCAAGATTGCAACGTTTTTTCATGCTGTTTACCAACGCATTTATATACGTTGTTATAGGCCCTTCCAACGCCACCAACGGCAACGCATATTAATCCGTTGGTGTAAGCGTTAGCAACACCTATATGGGCATACAACAACGCATCAATGCGTTGCTAAAGGGGGGTTCTTGTTGTAGTGAGATGGACTAGTTTTCAATGGTGAACATCACTATGTTGATCATATCTACTATATGATTCACGCTCGACCTTTAGGTCGCAGTGTTTCGAGGCCATATCTGCATATGCTAGGCTCTTCAAGTTTAACCCGAGTATTCTGTGTGTGCAAAACTGGTTTGCACCCATTGTGTGTGAATGTAGAGCCTATCCCACCCGATCATCACGTGGTGTCTCAGCACGAAGAACTATAGCAACGGTGCATACTCAGGAAGAACACTTATACCTTGAAATTTAGTAAGGGGTCATCTTATAATGCTACCGCCGTACTAAGCAAAATAAGATGCATAAAAGATAAACATCACATGCAATCAAAATATGTGACATGATATGGCCATCATCATCTTGTGCTCATGATCTCCATCACCGAAGCATTGTCTGATCTCCACCGTCACCGGCGCGACACCTTGGTCTCCATCATAGCATCGTTGTCGTCTCGCCAACTATTGTTACTACAACTATCGCTACCGCTTAGTGATAAAGTAAAACAATTACATGGCGATTGCATTGCATACAATAAAGCGACAACCATATGGCTCTTGCAAGTTGTCGATAACTTTGTTACAAAACATGATCATCTCATACAACAATTTATATCACATCATGCATTGACCATATCACATCACAGCAAGCCCTGCAAAAATAAGTTAGACGTCCTTTACTTTGTTGTTGCAAGTTTTACGTGGCTGTTGTGGGCCTCTAGCAAGAACCGTTGTTACCTACGCATCAAAACCACAACGATTTTTCGTCAAGTGTGTTGTTTTAACCTTCAACAAGGACCGGGCGTAGCCACACTCGATTCAACTAAAGTTGGAGAAACTGACACTCACTAGCCACCTGTATGTGAAGCACGTCGGTAGAACCAGTCTCGCGTAAGCGTACGCGTAATGTCGGTCTGAGACGCTTCATCCAACAATACCGCTGAATCAAAGTATGACATGCTGGTAAGTAGTATGGCTATTATCGCCCACAACTCTTTGTGTTCTACTCGTGCATATAACATTTACGCATAGACCTGGCTTAGATGCCACTGTTGAGGAACGCAGTAATTTCAAAAAAAATCCTACAATAATGCAAGATCTATCTAGGTGATGCATAGCAATGAGAGGGGAGAGTGCTCTCTACGTAGCCTCATAGACCAAAAGCGGAAGCGTTTAGTAATGTGGTTGATGTAGTCGAACTTCTTCGCAATCCAACCGATCCAAGTATCGAACGTACGACACCTCCACGTTCAACACACGTTCAGCTCGATGGCGTCCCTCGTACTCTTCATCCAGATGAGGCCGAGGGAGAGTTTCATCAGCACGATGGCGTGGCGACGGTGATGATGAAGTTACCGGCGCAGGGCTTCACCTAAGCACTACGACGATATGACCGAGGTGTGTAACTATGGAGGGGGGCACCACACACGGCTAAAAGATCAACTTGTGTTGTCTGTTGTGCCTTCGGGGTGCCCCCTTACCCCGTATATAAAGGAGGGGAGGAGGAGGCCGGCCAACAAGGGGCGCGCCAGGGAGAGGAGAGTCCTGCTGGGACTCTAGTCCTAGTAGGATTCGGCCCCACCCTTTTTTTCCTTCTACCGGAGGGGGAAAAGGGGAAGGACAGTGAGTAGGAGAAGGAAAGGGGGTGGCACCCCCTTCCCAAGTTCAATTCGGCCTTCTCCCTTGTGAGGGGTGTACCAGCCCCTTGTGGGCTGGTAAGCCTCCCTACGATGACCCATAAGGCCCATATCTTTCTCTGGGGGGTTCCGGTAACCTCCCGGTACTGCAGAAAAATGCCCGAACAACTCGGAACCAATCCGATGTCCGAATGCAACCTTCCAATATATGGATCTTTACCTATCGACCATTTTGAGACTCCTCGTCATGTTCGTAATCTCATCCGGGATTCCGAACAAACTTCAGTCATCAAATCACATAACTCATAATACAAATCGTCATCGAACGTTAAGCATGCGGACCATACGGTTTCGAGAACTCTTTAGACATGACCGAGACACATCTCCGGTCAATAACCAGTAGCGGAACCTGGATGCTCATATTGGCTCCTACATATTCTATGAAGATCTTTATCGGTCAAACCGCATAACAACATACGTTGTTCCCTTTGTCATCGGTATGTTACTTGCCCGAGATTCGATTGTCGATATCATCATACCTGGTTCAATCTCGTTACCGGCAAGTCTCTTTACTCGTTCTATAATACTTCATCCCGCAACTAACTCATTAGTTACAATGCTTGCAAGGCTTATATTGATGAGTATTACTGAGAGGGCCCAGAGATACCTCTCTGAAACACGGAGTGACAAATCCTAATCTCGATCTATGACAACCCAACAAACACCCTCGGAGACACCTGTAGAGCACCTTTATAATCACCCATTTACGTTATGACTTTTGATAGCACATAAAGTGTTCCTCGGTATTCGGGAGTTGCATAATCTCATAGTTTGTGGAACTTGTATAAGTCATGAAGAAAGCAGTAACAATGAAACTGTCACGATCATAATGCTAAGCTAACGGATGGGTCATGTCCATCACATCATTCTTCTAATGATGTGATCCCGTTCATCAAATGACACATGTCTATGGTTAGGAAACATAACCATCTTTGATTAACGAGCTAGTCAAGTAGAGGCATACTAGGGACACTATGTTTTGTCTATGTATTCACACATGTACTAAGTTTCTGGTTAATATAATTCTAGCATGAATAATAAACATTTATCATAAAATAAGGAAATAAATAATAACTTTATTATTGCCTCTAGGGCATATTTCCTTCAGATCCCTGCAGCTGAATGACCCATCAATCACGAGAGTTGAAGGATTTCCTGGTACCTGAACACACCCTAAACCTCCTCCACTATTTTCCCAAGTCGCGTCATCGCCGCTTGTTGCCATCTTGCCCCACCTCCAGGATAGAGGGCCTTCATTAGGAGATGCCCTTCGACCATGCCTTTCACTCCCCCCCCCCCTCCCGGCCTTAGCTACCTGTCACGTAGGTCATTGTATAGCGACCTAGCACGTACCCTCCCATGCACCATGTCCTCTGCATTGCCCGGCCCATTTTGATTTTCTACTTACCAGTTTTGGGAAGGTTCTAGAACCTTTTTTGAACCGACTATTTATTTTTATTTTTTTATTCGCCTGTTTTTCCATTTCATTTTTTTGTTTTTTCCTTTCCTTTTCCTTTTCAATTTTGTGAAGATTTTTTAAATTTGTGAACACTTTTCAAACCCATGAACACTTTGAATTAGCGAATAATTTTGCTATTGGTGAACAATTTTTTGAATTCATGGACATATTTTTCAAATTTATGAACATTTTGTAAAATTCTTGAACATTTTCAAAATACGTGAACATTTTTTGAAATGCAACAAATAAATTTCATGGACATTTTTTAAAACTCGCAGAGATTTTTGGAATTCATGAACCTTTTTGCAATTCATGCACATTTTTTAATTCGTGAATATTAGTTGAAATCATGAGCGTGTTCCATGTAAAGATTGAAGTATTTTTTAGATAAAATATCTCAACAATGTAATATACAACAAACCATAATTAGGTATTACAATTTTTTTTGAAAATAAACAGTTTCTTACATAAAAATTTGGAAAATAGATGTATATTTTTGCATTCTAGTGTAAAAGGCTGTTATATTAGAAATATGAAATGAAAATGGTGAAGAAATGCTTTCTGGTGTTCAACTTCATACTTTACCTTTGAATGCTATGATGCTTCCAAGGAGATGCATTAGTTACAAAAGCAATGTACAATCAAAGTATTGCGAATCTGTTTGAAAATTTTAAAGAAATACCATGACATCCTAGTTTTATATATTGTTTAGAGAAAAAAATACTCCCTCCGATCAATATAAGTGTCGCAGCTGTGAACTAAAGTTGAACTAATCTTAGTTCAGAGCTGATACACTTTTTTTGGATCGGAGGGAGTAAACTTTATGAAAAATGAAAACCCAATAAGGCATGCATAAAGGTACGAATTTTCCCATACAATTTTTTTTGTCTTTTTAGTATTTTGTTAGGACCTAAAAAAAGTTATAGGAGTACTTCACGACAAACTTTGTTTAAACTGGGAGTTCTATTATGTACATGTAGTTCTAATTTAAAATAATAACTAGTGAATAACTAGAAATGCATTTAATTCATAAGCAATAATAGATAAAATACCTAACTTTGACATGAAAAATGTATTTTTCTATTTTCCTTGTAGAAAAAGTTTGGAGCATTTTTGATAAAAACAATTTGGAAGGTACTATAGAATGTACAATAACATATTATTTCGAAAAAATAGAAAATATGAATTGTTGTGGAAAATAAATAATCATGCAGAAGGTTAAAGAAATTCCAAGATGGTCCAGGGAAGTCAACTAAAGTTTCAAATGGTCAACAAAGTCAAGGGTAATCAATGAAATTCAAAGTAAATTAGCATGGTTAGCAAGTCAAACAAGAGGAAGAAATAAAAGACCAAGTCGACATAGGAGGCCAAAAAGAAAAGGAGCCCATGTTCAGAAGGATCTCAACTACATGAATGGGAGGAATGGCTCGCTATGAGCCATGAATACACCCAGCTTTGACTAGTCTTCACAGACTATTAAGCTTTATGACTGTTCATCTCCTACCTACCACCTTCTAGGGTAGCCTTATTTATTTTTCCAGGACCCCTAGGTTATAAATAGCCTCCATGGGCATTTCCGCTCATTCACTCTCATTTCTGTGAACTCGAGAGGAGAGGCACCATCTTCCACAGGACTGCTGTTCTTTGCGGGCTACATTTGCGATCTGAGGGACATC
>NC_057795.1:602477063-602480235 GCF_018294505.1 Triticum aestivum | reverse complement strand
GGGGGGGGGTTCATTGCGGTTATGTCCTTCATAAACCAAGAACTTTTCTCGACGACTATCATCATATATGAATATGCCATGCTTCAGTGTGGTGATTGAACATATCCAAAAACATTTACGTGTCAACCTCACTGGAGTATGGGAACCTTTGCTACAAGATCACCATACATACGCCCGCTTGTATTTTCCTTTACCATGTTACTAAGGATACCCCTAGTGAAAAGTTGTTTTCACTACAAAACATTAGTGACGTCCGTGAAAAACCTTAGAACGATGTGAAGCTGCTTCCAAGACGCTAGATGGACACACCCAAGTGAGTTCCAAGTAAAGCCAAAGCATCTCTCGTTAAGGACAATACCTGATGACAAGGACAATAAGAAATAAATGCACTACATCCGATATGGACAATGAAGATCATGGCGTCAGGGAAGTCCAAACATTAGCAGTTGGCACGTTGATTCTCTCCTCAGAGAGTTGGGGCTCAAAGGATCGAATGTCGCCTACCAACTCGCTGGACTCGAATACTCTGAAGGCCTCTGCTTGTTGCTGTAGGTAGTTTTTCTCTGTCCAAAGAAAGCAAATGCAACCTCTCTGTACCATTTGGAAGCCCATGTTGACTCTCTTGAACTATCGATCGACCATAGCAACTTATTCTTCCCGAGATGCTACGGGGGGGAACGAATCTTCTCCGACCCCATTTCCATCCTAGCCGAGTATGACAGTATTCTCTTGACCATTCCACGATATGACGTGAGAGCATAGTGTAGGGGGTGGTCGCAGCAAGAGACGGGCACATCGGTCAATAGGGAAATGAGACGGAGGGAAACTAGCCGACATGATAGGGTAGGAGGGAGAGTCTTGCAACCATTGTCATTGTTGTTGTTCAGCTCCATGTCGGTCGTCGGTAGTTCCTGCTGCCTCATATGCCTACACTCTCAAATTCGTATCCCTAGGGTGTAGGAACTAAACAAATAATGCACAAGTAGGAATGGCTAATACAAACGTGATCAAAGATGTATAATGAAAAATAAGCTATTCATGTTTGGATTAGAGGAACCTTCCTCCTTATATAAGACTTGGGTACAAGGCAAAGGTAGTGACATGAAGTCATTGGTTTTTGTTAAGTCAATAGCTATGAATTCCTTGGTTCTGAACTTTGTCCTCGGGTAGGTAAGAGCCTACGAGATCTTTAAATACACGATGATTGCCTGTGCACATTTCCCTTCGGAGTTTTCATGGATAACAGGAGTTTAAACAAACAATGAATTTATAAACTTGTTTGTCCTTTGTTGGTTAGTCTTTTTGGGGTGCTAGAGATTTTAAAAACAATGAATTTTTTGAGCTTTTTTATGTATCAATCTACATACTCTACACCAAGATGATGCAACTAGCCAAAATAAAAAGGGCTAACATCATGTCCTCGGGAAGGAAGATGAAGCTAAGCAGAACCAATCTTATCCGGTTGTCGCCGTCTTTGGACTTAAAATGGACAATGCTTGCAACATGTTAACATGATGTTTTTTTAAGATAATACATCATGTTAGAAACATAGGTGTTCTCGATTTAACTATTATTCACATGATATTACTCTGCCCCGGTTCTCTTAATTCATATGAAAATCTTCTGTATTAATCATGTCCCCAATAAAACCCTCATTGTGGTATATAGGGAATATCCACCTCAAGCGCTCCGACCATGGGACACCCAAGTAAGAGTTTTTTGCCTCCTCGGAAACACCTAACCCAGTTTGTCTATGTAGGCCTCATATTAAGTAAGATTGTTTTTGTTTTTTAATTTTCTTTTTGTGTATTTTTTCTTTATCTTCTTTTTTTCGCTGGACAACTTCTGATTATTCATCTTTAACCATGCATGGAAGTACAACAAACACTAGAAAATAATAAAAAATCCAAACCTGTAGACCACTTAGCAACGAGTGCAAGCACTGGAGCGAGCCAGAGGCGCGCCGCCGTCATCGCCTCTCCCTCATTAGAGCCGCGCAAAACTTGTTGTAATACACAGTCAGAAAGTTGTCGTGTTAAAGATCTATAGGCGCACCAGAACAGCAACCGCCGCCAACGAAGAGTAGTGTAAACCTGAGGTTTGATCCAAAGTGGGCTAGGGGTACCACATCCCTCCTAATGTAGTTGGTTCTCAAAATGACATGAATATTTATTCTAACAAATAAAATAGCTTTCCTCAAATGTAATGAACTTTTTCTAAGATATATGGTTTTTTTCCTATATGTGTGTCGACAATTTTAAAATGTGAGAACCATATATGAACAACTTTTGAGGTATATGATTTGTTTTCCAAAATTCATGAAGTCCTTAATATATATGATTCCTTCCCCATGGGACGTGAATTTTTTATAATATGAGACAAACATTTTTTATAATAGTAAATGTGCACGTGCAACGCATGTCTCAACTAAACCATGTCAAATTCATGTGGGTATATCATTTTGAATCCATTCTCTAGGATATGACCCCTTCTCTATGAGCAAAAGGCGAACTACAAACCCATCAATTAGTTTTTGATGATGCCAAGCAGACCAAGTACAAATAATAATCGTATAGAAATGTCACAAATCAATGGCATCGACTGGTGGAACTTCTCCAAAGAGAATGTAAGGGCGTGCCTATTCAGTCTATTGTATAGTAAAAATTGAATCAACTATCATATGAAGATTTCAGAATGTTTATTTTCTTGGGAGAAAATCAAAGGAACATATAGACATGTCCAAGTGGACATGATGTCAATGAATTAGTTTTCTTCTTGGATTCGGGCTGCTTGTTATCTTCAGAATTTGAAGGTTTGATGGTTGCGGTAAAGCCAACCATGGGAGTCAAAGCAAGTACCGCCTGCGATTAGGAAGGGTCAGATTTTTTTTGCCCCATTCTCAGTTTATCTCAGCTTCTCATGGAGTGGAACTATGGTTCAGACTGACATTATCTATTGTTCATATAGTTGTAGAACATCTAGAAGCCAAAAACAGATGAATAGAGCGTTAGATTCATGGTAAGGAAATGGAGGGAGAGATTTTAACATTTTCTCATGACATGGATGGCATGCAAGCAACCCTTTCTCTATCCTATTCTTAGTTTTGACAATATTAGACATGTCGCCGTACTTATAAAAAATCGTCGGATTCAAGATTTATCATCCGATTTAT